>NC_136908.1:1180438-1192938 GCF_949606895.1 Notothenia rossii | reverse complement strand
TTTGACATGTAACTGCGATCTCTGGCAGAAACCAATTTAAAATCAGAAGCCACAAAAATGGAGTTCTCCTTCTAAACACAAGGACACAATGTGATGGTGCCTATTAGGCTTTTTCAAATTTAAAAAAGGAAGGCTGTACGGCATTTAAATTTCCCAAAAATGCTATAAAGAATGATGTTACAGTAGGAACCATGAATTACACATTTTAAGGTATAAAAAGTATAAAAAGTTCCAGCAACAATACATATTGTATAGAACAAGCAATACATAGCGAATGTATGTTTAAGGCAGGCATCGGCAACCCGCGGCTCTTTGCGCCCTCTGCTCTGGCTCCCTTGAGCTTAAAAATAAGAAGGAAATAAAATAAAAGTATTTATAGAAATATTTATATTTTGTTGCACGGTTGAAAATCTATCTTGCATTTTGAGGTGATACTGTGACACATACATTAAAAACATATCGGTTTTAATTAGTTCAACTAAAAGATGCGTCGCATTCTGCTACGGTCCCGCGCGAGCGCCTTTTCCTGCGGGTGAATAACCTGACCCCCGGCTCGATGAGCGAACTATGGATACATCAAAGAAAAGAAAAGTATCGGAGGAACAGAGGATTTAATTCTGCGTGGACAGAGTTATCTGCTTTCACAGCAAACGATGCTGGTTTACCGGTATGTTTGATATGTAGAGAGAAGTTCTCAAAGGTGCTGCTGCCTTTAGGTATTGGAGGGAAAACACGGGAGAGGAAGACAGCTGACGATCTTCATCATCATTCAATCACCTAACTCTTTTTAGGGCAGCTATATGTTTTATTTATTTCAAAGTGGGCCCATTTTAATTATATTTGTTTCTTCAAATGTGCAGAGGACTCCCAAGTGCTGAGTTGATTTATTTTAAAGTAGGTCTGTGTATTTGTTTAATTCTCCTTATAAGAGTTCTTTGTTTATTATTAGAGGTTAACAGTTTTCTAATGTAATAAATAATAAATGCAAAACAACTGTAGTTTTTGTCTATGATGTAACAATAAATACAACTTCATAAGCTATCAAGCTATCAAATATGTTTTGAGGCTCCAGACAAATAAAAAATGTTGGAAAAGGGGGAGAAATTGCTCTTTTGGTCAAGAAGGATGCAGACCCCTGGGTTAACAAAAGTAAACTAAATATATTTATTTGAACCATAATGGCAATAGGAAAGCGGCAGTGGGACGGTTTCCAACAAACGTTCTTATTAAGGAGACGTCAAAGTTGAACTTGGTCTAAAGAAAACATTTTAGAAACCTTATTTTACACACAATACATTGAGTTACACCAACCAGTGCTTTCCTGTCTGTCCACCATCATCTCCCCAAAGGACTTGTTAGCTCATCTCTGGGAACGACGGCCTAAAGCACCGACATGAGACCCAGAGTGAAGTAGAAATATCCTCTCACTTCCGTCAAATCAAGACTAATAACTTTTAAATCAGTGTTTCTGTTGCACTCATGTTTTTGAAAACCTTTTTGGATTTCTGGCTCAAAAGTTAGATATGAATAAACTTCCTCTCTTCATTTGGACTCAGACCAGTCAAACTTTAATTAGCATAGAGTTAGAGAAGCTAGCCTCGGGCACTAGAGTACAGGAAGGGTCAAAGGTTACAACGCTTTACCGTCAGTGTTTACATCAGACTCACTCAGATCAGAGGAGAAGCTTAATTGGATCAGTTAATTGGCTTCTTATGAGACGGAGAGCCATAAGATAACAGCTGCTGCACATTAACACACAGAGGCAGGTGGAACACACACACACACACACACACACACACACACACACACACACACACACACACACACACACACACACACACACACACACACACACACACACACACACACACACACACACACACACACACACACACACACACACACACACACACACACACACACACACACACACACACACACACACAGTATTTTAAGTGCCGTCTGGCCACTTAGTGAATAGAAGACAAATGCCCTGAGTGTGTGTGTGTGTGTGTGTGTGTGTGTGTGTGTGTGTGTGTGTGTGTGTGTGTGTGTGTGTGTCTGTGTGTGTGTGTGTGTGTGTGTGTGTGTGTGTGTGTCTGTGTGTGTGTGTGTATGTGTGTCTGTGTGTCTGTGTGTGTTCATCTCTGTGTGTGTGTGTGTGTGTGTGTGTGTGTGTGTGTGTGTGTGTGTGTGTGTGTGTGTGTGTGTGTGTGTCTGTGTGTCTGTGTGTCTGTGTGTGTGTGTGTGTTCATCTCTGTGTGTGTGTGTGTGTGTGTGTGTGTGTGTGTGTGTGTGTGTGTGTGTGTCTGTGTCTGTGTCTGTGTGAGTGTGTTCGTCTGTGTGTGTGAGAGAGTGTGTGAGAGAGTGTGCGTGTGCGTGTGCGTGTGTGTGTGAGTGTGTGTGTGTGTGTGTGTGTGAACTCTGCAGGAGACTCTTGAAGACCTTCCAGATTTACAGGAGGTCTCGTTATTTGGCAGGATGTGATGCCTGCCTCCTTAATTACTCCACCTTAATGAAGCCTTGTTTAATGTGCGCTGTGTATCTTTGGGGGGGATCTTTGAATTAAAGCACGGCCCACTGAAGTGTGTGTGTGTGTGTGTGTGTGTGTGTGTGTGTGTGTGTGTGTGTGTGTGTGTGTGTGTGTGTGTGTGTGTGTGTGTGTGTGTGTGTGTGTGTGTGTGTGTGTGTGTGTAATGAAAGGTGGGATAACTTTAGTAAAGTTGAGCTTCTCATTCAGACACATTCACACTGAGGCTGCACGATGCTGGAAAACAGTCAATGCAGTATCTGTTTTTAAATGCATCAAAGAAATGCAGATATCTGATACACTAGAAGCTAAATCAAGAGGCTAGATTAAGAACTTGGTGCTCGTACTCACAGTTGGCTAACTAAACGTCAAAGCTGATGGACAATGTTTTCCTTATGTCCATTTTTGTCTTTTGAAAATGCCAAACATTTTATCTGCTCGAAAATTCAGCAGTTTTCTTTATGTGTTGTGTTTATCGTCCTCCTGATGCAGATCCAAGCTGATGTTCTGTTTCCCTTTGTCACGTTCTGTCTGTCTGTCCACTGCATACCCTGTGCTGCACACTAACACTAAACAATCCTTGAATCCTTTTAGAAAACTGAATCATAATCATATTGGCTATAGATATAAAATAAAAAGTACTTTGATCCCAGTTGGGGAAATGTTTGCGTTGCAGCAGAAAGAGACAAGGCGTTGCACATAAGAGAAATTAAAAGACTAGAAATATACAATTCTAAAATGTAAACATCTCAAATAGAATATTTTCTATTCTATTCTAACTTGTGACATTTTATTTCTATTTGAGATGTTTACATTTGACAACTCATGTTAAGTCTCTGATATGAATAGTGATGACGACACTGCAAACAAGTCCCAAAGAACTGTCTCTGTTTCAGGGTAGGATGTGCTGTCGACGTCACAGATGACGCCGTGCTAAAACATCAAGTCGATGTTGAGAAAGTCATGTGATAAGAAAGGATGTCCTGTTGCTAGAATATAAATCACAGCACCTCCAAGGTCAATTATCTCCCTCCTCTATCCACTATGAATATCTGAGCAAAGTGTCACGGCACTTCGTCCAGTAGACGTTGAGATATTTATAAAAAGCAAAGCTGCAATACGCTTGTTGGCCACTTGGGGGATCGAAAGGTGTAACCATGACATATAATCACCTTTTAGGTTAACATTGCAAACTGTTGAGCTTAACTCTTAACACACACAGTGGTAACGGAGCAGCATTAGCGTCCAGATTAAGACTCTTGGACCCCAGCAGCAACATGTGACTTTAAGTGCTAAATATCTCTATCTCGGTCCGTCTAATGAAGTACAAATGGGTTTTCTGAGCTTTTAAAAAAAACAAACAGCTGCCTGCTACAGCTGAAAACACAGAGTGGTGAGAGGAAACCTAAACAGTAAATGTTAAAAACAATTTGCCTAAACTCCCTATAAAGACCTATAGAGCCAAGACAGCATGTGTTCGGCGGTATAGTTAGTTGTAGTTAGTTATAAAAGCATCTATTAAAGCCGCGTTATGTTTAGAACAAAGTGCATTTTTGGACAGTTTGCCCAGATCTCCAGCCCACATTGTCCATCATCTCTGAATCCATTTAGAAAACATCCATGTTCTCAGCCTCCAGCCAGCGTTGGTGAACTGCCCAGAGAGAGCAGATGCTTCAGGATCATTTATCCTTCAAACGTTCACTCTGAAGCTGCAGGGTAACAAACAACTGACATGATAAAAGCTTCTTAAGATGATCCTTTACTACAAACCCAGAACACTCTGCACCACAACTACATGCACAATACAAAGTACAACGTCTTAAAGTGACAGTGCAACAGAAGAGAGAGAGAGAGAGAGACCAACTCCAACACAGTGGATCAAAAGTAGGCGAGTTAATAAACGAGAGGCGAAGTTACGATGCCAATTTTAAGATAATGGAGATCAACGAAGTCATCAAACAGCTGTCGAGCAGCAAAGACATGTGGAGTTACTGAGAGTAACGTCAAGATGGAGTTACTGAGAGTAACGTCAGTAGATGGTGTTTCAGAGAGTAACGTCAGTAGATGGTGTTTCAGAGAGTAACGTCAGTAGATGGTGTTTCAGAGAGTAACGTGAGTAGATGGTGTTTCAGAGAGTAACGTGAGTAGATGGTGTTTCTGAGAGTAACGTTAGTAGATGGTGTTTCAGAGAGTAACGTTAGTAGATGGTGTTTCAGAGAGTAACGTCAGTAGATGGTGTTTCAGAAAGTAACGTCAGTAGATGGTGTTTCAGAGAGTAACGTCAGAAGATGGTGTTTCAGAGAGTAACGTGAGTAGATGGTGTTTCAGAGAGTAACGTGAGTAGATGGTGTTTCAGAGAGTAACGTGAGAAGATGGTGTTTCAGAGAGTAACGTCAGTAGATGGTGTTTCAGAGAGTAATGTGAGTAGATGGTGTTTCAGAGAGTAACGTGAGAAGATGGTGTTTCAGAGAGTAACGTCAGTAGATGGTGTTTCAGAGAGTAACGTCAGTAGATGGTGTTTCAGAGAGTAACGTTAGTAGATGGTGTTTCAGAGAGTAACGTGAGAAGATGGTGTTTCAGAGAGTAACGTCAGTAGATGGTGTTTCAGAGAGTAACGTTAGTAGATGGTGTTTCAGAGAGTAACGTGAGTAGATGGTGTTTCAGAGAGTAACGTGAGAAGATGGTGTTTCAGAGAGTAACGTTAGTAGATGGTGTTTCAGAGAGTAACGTGAGTAGATGGTGTTTCAGAGAGTAACGTGAGTAGATGGTGTTTCAGAGAGTAACGTTAGTAGATGGTGTTTCAGAGAGTAACGTTAGTAGATGGTGTTTCAGAGAGTAACGTGAGTAGATGGTGTTTCAGAGAGTAACGTTAGTAGATGGTGTTTCAGAGAGTAACGTCAGTAGATGGTGTTTCAGAGAGTAACGTGAGTAGATGGTGTTTCTGAGAGTAACGTTAAGATGGTGTTTCAGAGTGTAACGTGAGTAGATGGTGTTTCTGAGAGTAACGTGAGTAGATGGTGTTTCAGAGAGTAACGTTAGTAGATGGTGTTTCAGAGAGTAACGTCAGTAGATGGTGTTTCAGAGAGTAACGTTAGTAGATGGTGTTTCAGAGAGTAACGTGAGAAGATGGTGTTTCAGAGAGTAACGTCAGTAGATGGTGTTTCAGAGAGTAACGTTAGTAGATGGTGTTTCAGAGAGTAACGTGAGTAGATGGTGTTTCAGAGAGTAACGTGAGAAGATGGTGTTTCAGAGAGTAACGTTAGTAGATGGTGTTTCAGAGAGTAACGTGAGTAGATGGTGTTTCAGAGAGTAACGTCAGTAGATGGTGTTTCAGAGAGTAACGTTAGTAGATGGTGTTTCAGAGAGTAACGTCAGTAGATGGTGTTTCAGAGAGTAACGTCAGTAGATGGTGTTTCAGAGAGTAACGTCAGTAGATGGTGTTTCAGAGAGTAACGTGAGTAGATGGTGTTTCAGAGAGTAACGTGAGTAGATGGTGTTTCAGAGAGTAACGTTAGTAGATGGTGTTTCAGAGAGTAACGTTAGTAGATGGTGTTTCAGAGAGTAACGTCAGTAGATGGTGTTTCTGAGAGTAACGTGAGTAGATGGTGTTTCAGAGAGTAACGTTAGTAGATGGTGTTTCAGAGAGTAACGTCAGTAGATGGTGTTTCAGAGAGTAACGTGAGTAGATGGTGTTTCTGAGAGTAACGTTAAGATGGTGTTTCAGAGTGTAACGTGAGTAGATGGTGTTTCTGAGAGTAACGTGAGTAGATGGTGTTTCAGAGAGTAACGTTAGTAGATGGTGTTTCAGAGAGTAACGTGAGTAGATGGTGTTTCTGAGAGTAACGTGAGTAGATGGTGTTTCAGAGAGTAACGTTAGTAGATGGTGTTTCAGAGAGTAACGTGAGTAGATGGTGTTTCAGAGAGTAACGTCAGAAGATGGAGAGCCAAAAAGACTGCTTTAAAAATGGAAACAGAGAAAAGCATCTCATCGCCCGGAAAGGTTGACGGGAGGGTGTTTGAATACGTGAGTGGAAAACGAAATGAAGCCCATTACCAGCTGAAATCCTGTTGTCATTATTTTCAAATACAATTATTTTCTTTATAAACAATATTTGGTCTTCGAAAAAGATATTTCTCCAAAAATGAGTCTTGAAAAAGAGGGTCGCCTGTGTTCGGGTCAATAGGGTAATGTATACAAGTCAGATGTCTCCATCTCGTGCAGGACGGAGCGTCTGGGCGCTCAGTGGGGGGTCTCGGCACTTCAATCTCTTCTGACTCATGTTTGATCCATTGAAGTCCAGTTTTAGCAGCAACGGCTCTTTGAGAAGACGCTGAATCTTCACGTAGTCACATTTGCGCTTACAAAATATTGAAAATAAACGGACATTGCAATATATTGTGAAATGCATGAATATGGGGCTCTTTGGTATCAAATGAAGAGGGTGGGACCTCTTCTGGCTCATGGTTGATGTATACAAGTCAGATTTCTGCAGCTGGTGGAGAACAGAGAGTCTGGACGCCCGGTGGGGGGTCTCTGGACGCCCGGTGGGGGGTCTCGGTACTTCAGTGTTGTTCCTTAGTCTCTCTCCTCTGATTCCTATCTGCTCAGCGCTGCCCTAACAACCCGACACAGCAAGGTCCTTGATGTTATCAAAGCAATTTGGCCCTGCTTTAATCATTGGGAAAATTGAGTAAAACACCCCCCCCCTCCTCTTCCTCTCTCCCCCCCCTCCCCCTCCCTCTTCTCCCTCCTCCTCCTCCTCCTCCCCCTCTTGCACTTTGGAAGCCGACAAAATCCAATCACTCATAAGAGAGCGTATTGATTGATGTAATCTTATTGGAGGGGACGTGATTGATTGCTTTTGTCTGCTACACATGTTGCTCTGGGTGGGCGACTCGTGTCCTCTCTCATCTGGTGTTTAATCTGAGTGAAGTCCTGAGACCCCCCCCCCCCCCTTCCTCACGGATCACACATCTGAGCTTCATTTGATCTCGTCCACCTCCCTAAAGAAACGCTGTCACTTCGCTGTGCGTCCAGGAGTCCATAAAGATGGTCCATTTGTCCTCAGAGACACTGTGACGTATCGTCTCCGCTGGATGAAATCTCACTGATGAAGACGATGATGACACAAAGTTAGAAGGAGTCTGTTAGAAGAGGAAAGGGAGAGGACGCAGTGAGGGGACGCGGTGAATCATATCCGAGTCAGAGCTCTGAGCAAAAGGCTTTCTGTAAAGATGGTTAGGGTTCATGTTCTACCATGATTTAGAATAACTTTGAGTGTCGGTAAGTCAGGAAATGAGGATGCCAATTCTTTTGTACTTTTTCTTCACTAACATTGTGAATGCCTGCCTTTGACTTCAGTGAAGGATCACCACCGTTTTAAGTGATACAAAAAAGATTAAATATTCTCTCAGTGCAAGAAGTGAGGTTGCAGCGCTCGTCAACATCAAACTGGGTCCGTCCAATCAACCAATCACAGCTTCCCTGCTGTTTTAGTGCCAGTAGATTACAAACGCACTTTGGAGCAAAACGTTTAGCCCGACGTCTCGGTGTTATGAGAAAGACAGCAAGAACCGCTTACTGTCGGAAAGCTCCAAACCATCTCCAGTGAGCGGACCTTCAAATGACAAAGTGCCATTTCCAGGGTCAGTAATGAACCTCAAAGCTCTAGAAACACGATTCAAAAAGTTTCCCTTTGCTGTAACGCCACCATGGAGCTTTTGAACACTTCTACCAATACACAGCACCTGTTTGTCTTTATATATACTTCAGTATAAGCCTCCAAACTTGGTCCATCCAATGAACCAATTACAACTTCCCTCCCCTTTGTATGCAAGTAGTACAGACTCAAAATGACAAAGTGCCATTTCCAGGGTCAGTAATGAACCTTAAAGCTCAGGTGTTTCCATTAACATGATTCATAAACATGAACGTGTCTCCACATGTATATTTTCTACTTTTTTAATGCTATTTCATTTTTATTTGAGACGTTTACATTTTGGATTGTTTATTTCTAGTCTTTTATTTTCTCTAATGTTCGATGCCTTGTCTTTTTATGCTTCTGCAACGCAAACATTTACCAATTTGGGATCAATAAGTACTTCTGATCTTATGTTATTATTATAAAGTTTCCCTTTGTAACGCCACCATGGAGCTCCAACACTTCTACCAATACACAGCACCTGGTGGTCTATATATTTCAGAACAAGCCTCCAAACTGCAGTCTGGGTCAGGGGCCGTATTCACAAAGCATTTTATCTTACCGCTAGGAGTGCTCCTAACTCGCGCTAAAACATTTTACGTAGGAGTTTTTTCTTAAAAGTTATTCACAAAGCCGCTGAGACCTACTCATACTAAGAATAAATCACTAAGAGTGAACTAAGAGTGACGCGCCGTTGCTATGGATGACGTCGATTCTCGTGCATGAGTTTAGAAGCGGTCAGTACGGTGATTGGTTGTTCAGAGTAGGCGGTCTCGGTGAAACTCATCCGCAACATCCCACAAACGAGCCCACTAAAAAACAAAAAACAAGGACATAGCCTCGGCTAGAAATGTATTCCTATCAAATAGTTATGGACAGTGCAGTTAGCAGAATACACGCATGATGACAAGTTTGTGCAGACCACGATAATGACGTTGTATATGCACGTTAAAGAGAGAGCAAACAATAAAAAAACGTAAATTGCATTAAATCAAGGAGGCAATTAAAAGCACCCTGCAAACTATTATCCAATGAGCATATTTCCAGCACTTAAACACTTTCAATAACAGCCCATACCGCCGTTCAAGTCCCCCTATCATGATGAATGAAAACAATCTGCGTGTTGATGGAATGTACTTTCTTTCTATTGACCAACACGTCCTCATCTTTTGATGGCGCAATTATTTTTATGTGCGTCCCGTCAATAGCACCGACCACACCGGGCATACCTGCATTGCCATGAAGTTGGCTTTGATCCTGTGGAGTTGTTGATTGTCCAAAGGAAACCGGATAAACTGTTGGATGATATGTGGTCTAGAGAGCGCGTTGATGGTTTGGTTTATGGCACGGCTGACTGATGGTTGCGATATTCCTAAATCGTCGGCATTGCAAAGCTGCATTTTCCCTGTTGCTAAATATCGTAGTGTTGCCAAACATTTTATTTCCGGACTAATCGGGTTATTCCTGTTAGTCGGGGATGTTATTGCATCCCGCACTAATTCCACAACAAGTTTGATACCCTCACGATGTAGCCTATATCTCTTGATCAATTCAGTCTTCCATTGTCTCCAAAACATTTCGTCTTGCAACCATTTTCAGATTCTTTGTGAATAGGTCTTACTGAGTTAGGAGTCCTCTCGAGGACTTTTAAGCTCTCCTAAACTTAGGTGCTACTTTTAGGCCTAAAATACTTTGTGAATTGCTCTTAGTGAATAAAATTAGGAGTCCTAAATGTAAGACTGACACGCCCATTATGTTTAGGAGTTTCTCCTAAATTCGCCAGTTAGGAGCTACTTTTAGCCCCAAGATCCTTTGTGAATACGGCCCCAGGTCTTTAAGTTTTGTTTCACAGTTTGAATTGAATGTGTTTTCTGTTCAGATGAGCTCCTCTGAACCTCTGCAGGAGAAAGCTCCCGTGTTCCCCTCTCTTTATCAAGTCCAGAGCAGAGGACAGAAACAAAAGCAGGAATCAGAAACCCAGACTTAAAGAACACGTCTGGGTTATTGATGATTGTTTCCAGCTGCTTTGTGCCGGCTCCAGGTATCGACGCTGGGTCTGAGGCCCTACAAACCGCCCAGCGTCTGAAACAAGGCCATGCATTTATCACAAGTGGGCACTGCAATTACCAGGAGAGTTTCCACGTGACGGAAATCAATGTGACACAAAGCACTCCACCATTGACTTTCATCCATGACGAAGTGCACCGGAGTCTCTCTGAAGAAAGGGAGAGGAGGATTGGACTTTGTTCGCCTCCTACTTTTTGATTTACTGTTGCAGGAACGTTAGAAAGGAGCCATTGTTTTACACTTTAATGGAGTGCTATGGAGAAGTCAGAGGCTTTATTAGCTCGCCCGGGTACGACTCAGTCACTGCGGGATGAAAGGAACGTGTGTGTACACCTGGAGGTTTTATGGAGGAATGTGTCTTTGTGTTTCCAGCAGGGGGCCTCAGTTAACTATCAGAACAACTGCAAATCTGTGGGACAAACCCAGTGACTTTGAGGCTACAGAAACTCAGAATACTTTATTAGTGACTCGATACAGAGATACAAACAGCAACTCCATTCAACTATGACGAGGTATATTGAGATATAAGGAAGCCTGTGTGGGTCATCTTCAGAGTGTAATGATTAATAACAAAGGGTAGGAGGCCACTTTTTACTGGGGAGTCTCAGGTTAGTGGGACAACCCTGAGACTAGGTTTTCCCCAGGACAGAAACATCTACTTTACTGCTAACTCGCTGCAGAAAATCCAGTAGAGATATTTTATATTTAACTATGATGTTATCAATGAAGATATAAGGAAGCCTGTGTGGGTCATTTTCAGTGTGTGTTGTTACATTGTTACTTATTGTGGTAGGAGGCAGTCCAGTTTAAAGAGAGCAAAGCAAGTAAACTATGACGATTTTATCAATTAAGATATAAGGTAGCCTGCGAGGCTCATTTTCAGAGTGTAATGATGAATAACAAAGGAAAGGAGGCAGCCCAGTCAAACAGGAAGTGGTTACGGAGGAGTGGAGTAAAGAGTCAGGGGGGAACTGGAGTAATAGATTTGAGCTGCTCTTCCCACACACTCCTGTGTTTTCTGTTTTAATAGCAGGGGGAAAAGGGAGAAGTCAGCAAAAACAAAATGCCGCCATTAAATCATCTCCCAGCATCCTTCAGGGCGGTAATGGGAAACGCACTCATCACCAAAAGGTTACAGAGAAACAGAAACTCCTGCTGGATTCTCTCTGTCTGCTTTAAACACACACACACACACACACACACACACACACACACACACACACACACACACACACACACACACACACACACACACACACACACACACACACACACACACACACACACACACACACACACACACACACACACACACACACACACACACACACACACACACACACACACACACACACACACACACACACACACACACACACACACACACACACACACACACACACACACACACGATGAGGGATGGGGGGCAGCTAAAGTTCACCACGGTGAGCTGCTCCCATCTTTCAGAGAAACCAAAATGTCTTTTTTTTTCTGCGACTCACACAAAGGTTTAAAGACTAAAGGCTGCAGACGTTTGTTTCTTAATGAGCGGATCGACCAATCACACGGGCAGAGGTGTAAGTAACTAAGTAGATTTACTCAAGTACATTTTAGAGGTACTTGTACTTTACTTGAGTATTTCAATGTTATGCTACTGTGTACTTTCCCTCCACTGCATTTATTTAATCTCTTCAGTTACTTCACAGATGTGGATGAATGATGTGAAATCTAATCAAGTGTTAAATCAGACTTTAGTTCCACCTGGAGTAAATCCACCAGCTACCCTGCAGTATACAAAGTCTATAGGCGCGTTCACACCGGAGTACTTTTCCCAGTAGAGTTCCTATAGCGTTCACACCAAAAAACTAAAATTAGTTCATCAGAACCTTTTTACCCCCTTTTCCATCCCTGCTAGAGAGCAGGTACTTTCATGGGAGAAAAAGGTTCCTATTTCTGATTGGCTGGGCGGATTGCAAACCACGCCCCGTAAAACTCCCAACATTTTTTGTGAAGCCGCCATTTTATTTGCTCGCATTAGCATTATTAGCATTAGCCCCACGCAGAGAGACTAACTTATGGCAACACAAAATAAAACATGGGAGCGGTGGAGATGAGGAGGTGTTAGCGTTCTGGCCGTTTACTCGGAAGGCTTCAGTAGAAGCTGCTGGGAGTCCCAGCAGCGGGTGGCAGTATACGCCGTG
>NC_136908.1:1100438-1175438 GCF_949606895.1 Notothenia rossii | reverse complement strand
CCATCATTTGACCTTTTAGTCCATTGTGTTAGTCTAACTCTACTCTAACTAGCGTTGGTTATTTGTGGTTTAATACATACATACATAACACATTTCTAAATTGGTCAAATAATGTTTGAGATGCAGACAACTCGAGGTACATCTGTTGACAAAAAGACTCAAAGGCGGTTCCGCGTTAAGAGTCCAGTGGTTTCAGGACCTCCCGGTGCGTTCAGTGTTCGTTGGGCGATGTGTTTCTGACCTTTCTCAAGCTTCAAGTCCTTCACTCAGTTTCTAGCAAAGGAGAAACATTGGACAAACCTATAACCCTCACACGTGACATTAGAAAGCTTCTTCTCCGGTGGATCCTCAGTGGTCTTTATGGTTCTTTCATGGGTATAATAATCATCTTAGTGATTTCACTCCACAGCTGATGGGTCCCTCACCGTCTAACATGCTATTCCTAACGTAAACACATCACATGAAAAAAGTAAGGACACTCTTACAAAGTTGTTCTGGGACGGTTGCATCCATCTTTTGACCTTTTTGTCTAATTCTACCCTAACTAGCGTTGGTTATTTGTGGTTTAATACATACATGACTCATGTCTTAATAACGTTTGAGATGCAGTAACTCGAGCTACATCTGTTGACAAAAAGACTCAAAGGTCGTTCCTCGTTAAGAGTCCAGTGGTTTCAGGACCTCCCGGTGCGTTCAGTGTTCGTTGGGCGGTGTGTTTCTGACCTTTCTCAAGCTTCAAGTCCTTCACTCAGTTTCTAGCAAAGGAGAAACATTGGACAAACCTATAACCCTCACACGTCACATTAGAAAGCTGCTTCTCCGGTGCATCCTCAGTGGTCTTTATGACTCTTTCAGGGTATACTAATCATCTTAGTGATTTCACTCCACAGCTGATGGGTCCCTCACCGTCTAACATGCTATTCCTAACGTAAACACATCACATGAAAAAAGTACAGACACCAGGACTCTCTTTCAAACTTATTTTCGGACAGTTGCATCCATCATTTGACCTTTTTGTCTAACTCTACTCTAACTAGCGCTGGTTACTTGTGGTTTAATACATACATACATAACTCATTTCTTAATTGGTCAAAAACGTTTGAGATGAAAACAACTTGAGCTACATCTGTTGACAAAAAGGCGGTTTCTAGTAGTTGCATCCATCATCTGTCCCTTTAGTCCATTGTGTTTGTCTAACTCTACTCTAACTAGCGCTGGTTACTTGTGGTTTAATACATACATACATGACTCATTTCTAAATTGGTCAAAAACGTTTGAGATGCAGTAACTCGAGTACATCTGTTGACAAAAAGTTCCTCGTTATGAGTCCAGCGGTTTCAGGACCTCCCGCGGTGCGTTCAGTGTTCGTTGGGCGATGTTTGGTGTCGGGCGATGTTTGGAATCTTTTACGGCGATGTTTGGTGTCGGGCGATGTTTGGTGTCGGGCGATGTTTGGTGACGTCTCGTGACTCATTTTGTGTCCCTCTCTCTGTCTCTAAGCCAATGGGAGGGGAGGATCTGCCCCGGCTCTCACAACCTGTGCAATGCAAAGATAGAAAGAGTCAGGGCAGCAACCTCACCCCCCAAACATCACACAGGCGTCCAGCTCTTCCTCTCATCTACTTCCTGCTCTCACCTTGGACATAGTGACATTTAGTGTTCGTCATTTTCACTTATTAACTAGACCGTAAAGTTTATACAGTTATCAGAACAGATGGAAAATCAATTTTACTGATTATAATTCTTTATGTTGTTTAAAGTGCAGCCAGGTGGAGAGGAAGACAGAGAGGAAGACAGGTGGAGAGGAAGACAGGTGGAGAGGAAGACAGAGAGGAAGACAGGTGGAGAGGAAGACAGAGAGGAAGACAGGTGGAGAGGAAGACAGGTGGAGAGGAAGACAGAGAGGAAGACAGGTGGAGAGGAAGACAGGTGGAGAGGAAGACAGAGAGGAAGACAGAGAGGAAGACAGGTGGAGAGGAAGACAGAGAGGAAGACAGGTGGAGAGGAAGACAGAGAGGAAGACAGGTGGAGAGGAAGACAGGTGGAGAGGAAGACAGGTGGAGAGGGAGACAGGTGGAGAGGAAGACAGAGAGGGAGACAGAGAGGAAGACAGGTGGAGAGGGAGACAGGCGGAGAGGGAGACAGGTGGAGAGGAAGACAGGTGGAGAGGAAGACAGGTGGAGAGGAAGACAGAGAGGAAGACAGGTGGAGAGGAAGACAGGTGGAGAGGAAGACAGAGAGGAAGACAGGTGGAGAGGAAGACAGGTGGAGAGGAAGACAGAGAGGAAGACAGGTGGAGAGGAAGACAGAGAGGAAGACAGGTGGAGAGGAAGACAGGTGGAGAGGAAGACAGAGAGGAAGACAGGTGGAGAGGAAGACAGGTGGAGAGGAAGACAGAGAGGAAGACAGAGAGGAAGACAGGTGGAGAGGAAGACAGAGAGGAAGACAGGTGGAGAGGAAGACAGAGAGGAAGACAGGTGGAGAGGAAGACAGGTGGAGAGGAAGACAGGTGGAGAGGGAGACAGGTGGAGAGGAAGACAGAGAGGGAGACAGAGAGGAAGACAGGTGGAGAGGGAGACAGGCGGAGAGGGAGACAGGTGGAGAGGAAGACAGGTGGAGAGGAAGACAGGTGGAGAGGAAGACAGAGAGGAAGACAGGTGGAGAGGAAGACAGGTGGAGAGGAAGACAGGTGGAGAGGAAGACAGGTGGAGAGGAAGACAGAGAGGAAGACAGGTGGAGAGGAAGACAGGTGGAGAGGAAGACAGGTGGAGAGGGAGACAGGTGGAGAGGAAGACAGGTGGAGAGGAAGACAGGTGGAGAGGGAGACAGGTGGAGAGGGAGACAGGTGGAGAGGAAGACAGGTGGAGAGGGAGACAGGTGGAGAGGAAGACAGGTGGAGAGGAAGACAGGTGGAGAGGGAGACAGGTGGAGAGGGAGACAGGTGGAGAGGGAGACAGGTGGAGAGTACTACTTTAAAGAGTACTTCTTCCATGGAAAGCCACGTAAAGGGAATATAGTCCTGATGAAAGCGTAGAGATGTTTCCCCTCCTCCTCAGCTGTGATCTAGTTTCCTATTTCCTCACACAATTCCTGAGATGTCAGAGAGAGAAATTCCCGCTGATTATCCGTCCGGCTCTGAGTCCGCAGAATAAATTGTGCTTTTCATTTGGCCGTAATGAACTGTGTGACAGGTCAATAGAGAGAGCCTAATGAAGACTGAACTTTAATCATCAGGACGGACACACACACACACACACACACACACACACACACACACACACACACACACACACACACACACACACACACACACACACACACACACACACACACACACACACACACACACACACACACACACACACACACACACACACACACACACACACACACACACACACACACACACACACACACACACACACACACACACACACACACGTCCTATAACCTGTACAACAGTAAGGTGTGGCCTAAAATAGCGTTAAAGAGTTAATGATAGTCGTTGCATTTCAAGCTTTTGAAATTGTTTGTGTCCATAAATTATCTTAAGTATTACCAAGCTTGATTATTTTCAACCCACCAAATTAAATAAAATGTAAAAAAAAAAAAAACCTGGCGTCCAAAGACAGAAACGGACCTCGAAGAGTGGATGAGACCCTCCACAATGAACCCAAAAACACAATAGGAATCTGTGGTCGCCATGGCAACAACGTATTTAGTGACATTATGGAATGAAGAGGGAAAGAGAGAGATCTGGGTGGGATCAGTGTTTTCACAGCAACTTGACCCCCAGACACACACACACACACACTCTCTCTCTCTCTCACCTGACGAGGTTCTCGTTGTCTCCCGGCCCGCTGCAGCTCGTGCATTCGGTCCTTGTGTCGTCCGCTTTCGGTTTTTTCTGCAGCGCCGACTGTCTCTGCCGGCGTTCCCGTGGCATCGGTTCCTATGGAAACGCAGGGACTATTATGGGGGATGTGCAGGAAATTTGTTGGAGAACACACCAGAGAAACATCTCCCAAAAAACATGAATCAGGGGTCTCATCGGCTCGCCTGGAAGCGTACAAAACACAAACGTTCCAAAACTCACGGAGAAACAAAAAGTAAAGATGTTGTTCAGCTTTATAATCCTGAACATCCCAGCTGTGTGCGTCACTCTTTAGTGTCCCCTGGTCTCCAGCTGTGTGCGTCACTCTTTAGTGTCCCCTGGTCTCCCAGCTGTGTGCGTCACTCTTTAGTGTCCCCTGGTCTCCCAGCTGTGTGCGTCACTCTTTAGTGTCCCCTGGTCTCCCAGCTGTGTGCGTCACTCTTTAGTGTCCCCTGGTCTCCCAGCTGTGTGCGTCACTCTTTAGTGTCCCCTGGTCTCCAGCTGTGTGTGTCACTCTTTAGTGTCCCCTGGTCTCCCAGCTGTGTGCGTCACTCTTTAGTGTCCCCTGGTCTCCCAGCTGTGTGCGTCACTCTTTAGTGTCCCCTGGTCTCCCAGCTGTGTGCGTCACTCTTTAGTGTCCCCTGGTCTCCAGCTGTGTGCGTCACTCTTTAGTGTCCCCTGGTCTCCCAGCTGTGTGCGTCACTTTTTAGTGTCCCCAGGTCTCCAGCTGTGTGCGTCACTCTTTAGTGTCCCCAGGTCTCCCAGCTGTGTGCGTCACTCTTTAGTGTCCCCAGGTCTCCAGCTGTGTGCGTCACTCTTTAGTGTCCCCTGGTCTCCCAGCTGTGTGCGTCACTTTTTAGTGTCCCCAGGTCTCCAGCTGTGTGCTTCACTCTTTAGTGTCCCCAGGTCTCCAGCTATGTGCGTCACTCTTTAGTGTCCCCTGGTCTCCAGCTGTGTGCGTCACTCTTTAGTGTCCCCAGGTCTCCCAGCTGTCTGCCTCACTCTTTAGTGTCCCCTGGTCTCCCAGCTGTGTGCGTCACTTTTTAGTGTCCCCAGGTCTCCAGCTGTGTGCGTCACTCTTTAGTGTCCCCAGGTCTCCCAGCTGTGTGCGTCACTCTTTAGTGTCCCCAGGTCTCCAGCTGTGTGCCTCACTCTTTAGTGTCCCCTGGTCTCCCAGCTGTGTGCGTCACTTTTTAGTGTCCCCAGGTCTCCAGCTGTGTGCTTCACTCTTTAGTGTCCCCAGGTCTCCAGCTATGTGCGTCACTCTTTAGTGTCCCCTGGTCTCCAGCTGTGTGCGTCACTCTTTAGTGTCCCCAGGTCTCCCAGCTGTCTGCCTCACTCTTTAGTGTCCCCTGGTCTCCCAGCTGTGTGCGTCACTTTTTAGCGTCCCCAGGTCTCCAGCTGTGTGCGTCACTCTTTAGTGTCCCCTGGTCTCCCAGCTGTGTGCGTCACTCTTTAGTGTCCCCAGGTCTCCAGCTGTGTGCGTCACTCTTTAGTGTCCCCTGGTCTCCCAGCTGTGTGCGTCACTCTTTAGTGTCCCCTGGTCTCCAGCTGTGTGCGTCACTCTTTAGTGTCCCCTGGTCTCCCAGCTGTGTGCGTCACTCTTTAGTGTCCCCAGGTCTCCAGCTGTGTGCGTCACTCTTTAGTGTCCCCTGGTCTCCCAGCTGTGTGCGTCACTCTTTAGTGTCCCCAGGTCTCCCAGCTGTGTGCGTCACTCTTTAGTGTCCCCTGGTCTCCAGCTGTGTGAGTCACTCTTTAGTGTCCCCTGGTCTCCAGCTGTGTGCGTCACTCTTTAGTGTCCCCAGGTCTCCCAGCTGTGTGCGTCACTCTTTAGTGTCCCCTGGTCTCCAGCTGTGTGCAGCAGATCTTATCAAAAGTACCGAGCTGATTCACAACATGCATGTATTTATTGTTCCACAGCATGAAGACAAACCTCAGTTTTATCGTCTCTGTCGTCACCGATAGCAACTCTTTTCCTCTTCTGACCTCTGGTTCTCTGCAAAACAAAAAACAAACAAACGTTAAACACAAAACATCCATTTGAACTCCGAGTGGATCGACACTCCTAACTTTAAGATACAGTTTGATTTACTCTCTAAAATGTTATTCAGATATCTAAAATAGTCAAACGATCTAATGCAGAAATCCCATTGGACCAGAGAGACGCTGCGTTCAGGGACCAACACAGAACGTCTACCTATATCAGGCTTTCTCTGCATGAAGCTGCTGTGGCACTAACAGGACTCTGACTCCGTCTATAAAGCATGAACAAACACTCCTCCCAGCAGCATGAAGGAAATCAAACACCTCTCCTCGTGGTGTTGGATCTGCTGGGGAGGGTTTTCAAAAGAGGAAGAAAAATCAACAACATATTTAAACAGATTGTGAAAACAATGCCATCTGTGGCCTTTTGGCTCGGCACCGCCGCTCTCCAGATGGAGCATTTATCATTAAGAGCCGCGCGCTCGCTGCCAAACTGCTGCTGCAGAACCTCCAGAAGAACCACCAAACACATCATTCAGTGAATCCTGCAGCCAGGTCTGTACCGGAGGGATTTATCAGTACGGCTGTCAAACCCAGAGACTTTTAGGTTAAACTCAGAATACTTTAATACCTCGAAACACACAGCTTTCAGCAACTCCATTAAACGATGACGAGGTATAAGGAAGCCTGTGTGGGTCATTTTCAGAGTGTTATTGTTAACAACAGAGGGTAGGAGGCCACCTTTTATTGGGGATAAAAGATGTTAGTCTCAGGTTAGTGGGACAAACCTGAGACTAGGATTGACCAAACACAGAAACATATACTTTACTGATACATAACTCCAGCAGAGACACAAACACACTTTATTAAACTATAGTGTTATCCACTAAGATATAAGGCAGCCTGTGAGGCTCATTTTCAGTTTGTGTAATGATTAATAACAAATGGTAGGAAGCCACCTACTAATGGGGAGTAACATATTTTAACTCCAGACAAGATTTGACCCAGGACAGAAACATCTACTTCACTGGTCACTCGCTGCAGGAAAACCAGACGAGAAACAAACAGCTTTTAGAAACTTTAGAAAGTGCATGAAACAAAGTCTACGAGCCGACTGCTGCAGAACACAAAAAACCCACCATCATTCATACGGCGCTTTTCCACTGCAGGACCTAGCCCGGCTCAGTACGGTATAGTTAGGCCTTGTTAGGCCAGGCTCAATTTATGCTGCGTTTCCATTACAGTTTAGGAACAGAGCAGTAACTATAGTAACGCAGTAACTCTGGGGGGGGCGGGGCGATCAGCTGTTCGGCGGGCGGAGCGACGCTGCCTTAAACTGCCGTGACGTCATCTTCAATGCGAACCACAAAAACAAAAACATCCACCGTTAGCTGTTAGCTGTTAGCACTCAGAGCTCACAGCTCCTCATATCTGTTCAGAAACTAGACACAAGTGAAACAGGTCAAAACCACAGACTGTCTGTGTCATGGCGAATACAGTCGCTGCTTTGTTTCTGTCTGTAGGCCGTTGTTGTGAGAGAGGACGGTCGGAGCAGATACTGCGTTAGCTTAGCCGGTCTCCATTCAGGAAACACACATTAGGTTGTTCGCCTGCCGTCTGTCTGCAGACTGGTCAAAGCATTAATTCATGGTGTTTACTAACCGGTATCAGTATGTTGTTACTTCAGCATCATTTAGAAACGTGTATTACAATTAAATCACGGTCAAATATGTGCATCTTGTTGTAGTTGTAGCTCCCTTGCCAGCGATTCTCTCTGACCATTCAGCAGTCGAGAGTGTTTACGTCACTAGTCTAGCATATTCAGCTCGGTTGTTGGCCCGGTAAGAACCTCGATGTTGGAGGCCCAGAAAATAGGTGAAAAAGTAGCTTCTGATGTAAACAAATATATTAAAAACATGTCTATGAAGTGTTTTGCTCAAAATACCAAACAGATCATGCATTTTAGAAATCCCTCATCCCCCTCTGTTTCAGCCCCGTTACTAAAAGGGATGATTCTGGGTCCTTAGCTTGAAAAAAACCCTCCACATCATGTTCCAAACCACATGAAGGATTCTCTCTGAAACAGGATGGAGCTCAAACTCTCTCTCTCTCAGGTTTACCACAAGGTGACTTCCTTTGGATTTCCTGCTTCTTCACACACACTCTCTCCAGTACAGGTTAGCTCTGAGCATGCTAATGTAAACAGACTATATTACGTACAGAACACGTCTCATTGTTTCTGACAGCAATGTTTCTGATTGGCCCGTGGGGGTAAAGCCCGCCCACATTTGAGTAATGTGGTCATGACGCAGTAAATCTGGATCAGCTCCGTTGTTCCCCGTTTTTAGAGATGTGGGTACGGAGGAGAAGAGAGAGGGGTTTATTTCCTGACACTTTGAGAGTCTCCTGACACACCGGGGACACACGGGGGACACACGGTGATGTAGAGAAGACATCACTTTGTGAGTCTCCTGACACACCGGGGACACATGGTGACACATGGTGACACACCGGGGACAAATGGTGACACACCGGGGACACACGGGGGACACATGGTGATGTAGAGAAGACATCAGAGAGTGCATTTTGCATGATCGGCGACCTTTAATACAAAGGACTGGCAACCTTCTGTTCAGAATCAGAATCAGGTTTATTCCCAGGTAGGTCGACACGTGCGAGGAATTAGACTTGGTGTCGTGGTGCAAACATACAAGTAAAACAAAGAATGTAAAACACAGAAAGAGAACTATTTTATCATAACATTCAAATAAAGCAGTAATTACATTGAAATAGAATGGAACAAAATATGTGCAGTAATAAAAACCTCTTTCTCTTGCATACGACAGACCTCTTTCAGGCTAACTATCATACGGATGCTACCTGTTATCATCAGCATGTTTCCTGCTCCTCTGTATCAAGTCACTGCTTCTCTCTGTAACTCCACCATTTGCTCGAGCAGTCTGGTATTTCCCCCACAGTTTGCTCCGTCGCTTATAAAAGCGAAGCGGTGTGAAAACGCTAATCTCATCCTCAGCTAAGGTGAGGAAATTAAAACGGAGGGTTAAATCAATCTTCTAATTAAGTCCATCAGTGCATCTTTAACAAGCATGAATCACTTCACACAGGATTAGAGGAATTAACAGAGCATAGGAAGTGGTACTTACTACATATATTAACTTCGTTCTCATCATTTACAGATGATTAATGGCATATGTTCATATCGGGGGTTTAATGTTAGCGGTACATCAGGTCTCATTACGGGAGCTTTTGATTATCCCCTCCTGAACCCAGAAACCCCCTTAATAATCACTGCTTCACATTCAAAACACTTCAGCACAATTTGTATATTAACCCTAACTGCAGTGGGAGTAATCAGGACTCTTTTCACCCTCTGTCTGAAACCAGAGCTGCTCTGATTGGTCAACCACTGATGTTCTGTTATTAAGTCGGACTGTATGGATGTTACTAACTTTAACTAACCCAAGAATAATATACGGTATCCCTAGGTTAAAAAACTGGAATGGATATTTGGCTTTGATTTGGAAGTTAAATATATTTACCTTTTGTCAACATTCTGAGAAAAAAGTCAAATAAGAAAAAAGTGAAAGTTTGAATTAAAATTTGTATGAAGCAAAATTCTTAAACAGTTTGAAATTGTGAAAAAAAATCAAATGAGAAAAAAGGAAATTTTGAAATAGTAACATTCTTAAAGGAAAGGTTATATTCTGAAAAGTCGGAAATCCTCAGAAAAAAAGTCAAATTAGAAAAAAGGGGAATTAAAAAAAAAAAATCGTATGAGAAAAAAAAAACGCAGTTCTGAAAAAAAGTTACATTTTGAAAAATAATTGAAATTCAGAATAAAGTCACATTTGTAAAAAAAACAATTGTATCTTGAAAAAAAAATAAGAATTCTACAAAAAATATATAATTATGAAAAAAAATGAAATTTTGAAAAAAAATGAATATACAAAATACAAGTTATCATAAAAATGTATCCATGCTTTAATGTTCAAAAAGCTCTTTATTTTTCTCATACTGCCACTTTTCACCCTCTGTCTGAAAACCAGAGCTGCTCTGATTGGTTAGCTGGCCGGCTCTGTTGTGATTGGTAAACCGATTAGAGATGTCCCGCCCCTCAGCCTATCAAGAACAATGCGCTAGCCAATAGGAGCGGAGCGTGAGTTCTCCATAGTGGCTTAGGGTACTTTTGATAAGAAGCTGTTTTTTATGTTGGGATTGCTCACACCCAAAGTCAAACCAAACGGCTGGATTTGAAATGTTTCCCATGTTCTTCATTAGCCACAGTTCCAGCCACTGTTTTACTGAAACCTTAAATCCACCATAAACAGAAAGTGTGTGTTTCAAACTTCTTTGAAAGTGTGTCTTTCAAACTCACTAAATGATCTTCCTTGTGCTCCGACTGCTTCTCAGGAACACCTCCAGTTAATTAGCGCTGTGATTAACGACCTCACGGAGCATCAGGCCGGGGAATAAAAGCCGCTGACAGTGAGAAATGTCGGCCAATAAAACTGATGCACGACAGAGGAGGAGCGCTTCTTTCACACACCATGAAGACCTGACGCGTGTTAATGAGTCGTCCTTGCATGAAGCCCTGTCTGGACAAAGTAGTGTGTGTGTGTGTGTGTGTGTGTCTCTGTGTGTACGTGTGTGTGTGTGTGTGTGTGTACGTGTGTGTGTGTGTGTGTGTGTACGTGTGTGTGTGTGTGTGTACGTGTGTGTGTGTGTACGTGTGTGTGTGTGTACGTGTGTGTGTGTGTGTGTGTACGTGTGTGTGTGTACGTGTGTGTGTGTACGTGTGTGTGTGTACGTGTGTGTGTGTGTGTGTACGTGTGTACGTGTGTACGTGTGTACGTGTGTGCGTGCGTGCGTGTGTGTGTGTGTGTGTGTGTGCCTTCAGACGCTATGGAGCATTAATTTTACAGGTGCGACGTACATGCTGAATAAAACCCATCTCACAGGTTGACTTTAAAGGCTTTCCTCCAGCAGCCAGGAGTCTCTGCTTCATCAAAGTGGCACTGGACCATGTTAGACCCTCTGGACACACACTCTCTCAGGAGGCCAGGGGGGGGTTGATTAGCCGCTCCTGAAGGGGAACATGGCTTTGGAGGAGTGTTTCTGGTAAAAGCATTAAAAATGCAAAGCAGGCCTTTTAGTGTCGGCCGCGTCGCGCCTTGCATTTGAAGATAAACGCTTCACTGGTTAATCCCCGAGAGCTGCAGCGGGTCACATGACTGCACCCGAACCAGAGCACAGAAACACATTCAACCCTCGGGTAATACGGAGACTCAGACTACTTCATTCATTTCTATATTTCTAACAACAGCCATCCACAGAGTTCAGGTGAGCAGCACCAAGGTAGGAAAGGATTCCTACAGAAACAGCATCCCTGGACTTCCTGTCCACCAACACCACACAGAAAACATCCTTTAGGATGTAATGATTCATATTGTGAGAGAAGGGGCTTACACTCCTTCACATTTCTCCCCATTGACTCCAGAATCCACAAAAGGAAAGTCCATAACGTCTCAAGTGAGCAGCACAGAGGCAGTGGTATCATCTTAAACTGTTCCTAGAGAAATGGCACCTATTGACCTTCCTCCACCACAGCTCAGAATACTTGCTCTAATACGTTTGTACTCAAATTCATAATTCACATTACCCTAAGCGTTTCACCCTGCCTAAAGGCTTTATGCTAAGCTAAGCTAACACCTGACTCCAGCTCTCAGACATGATATCGAGATGGATCTTCACCACTTCTCATATCCATGTTTATCTGATTCCTCAGTGATCAGCTGTTCTGTCAGCGAGAGAGAGACAGCAGCAGCTTCAGCAGAACGGACTCTTTCTCTAAAGAGTCCCTGAAGTCCCAGAAGAGATCACCGGGTCACACACTGACAGTGGGAAAACAAAAAGTGAAGTGAAGAGCCCCCTCTCTGCAGAGAGCTGTCAGATATCAATCTGCAGAATATCCTCAGGGAGAGAGAGAGGGGGGGGGGGGGGGGGGGTCTGTATCTGAGGATCAGAGCATGCTGGGTAAAGATAAGGAGGATCCAGTGAGGGATGGAGAGGCTTCTGACACCAAATGTTCCTACAGGAAGACACACTGAGGCTCTTAAAGGGCCACACTCACACACTGAGGCTCTTAAAGGGCCACACTCACACACTGAGGCTCTCAAAGGGCCACACTCACACACTGAGGCTCTCAAAGGGCCACTCACACACTGAGGCTCTTAAAGGGCCACACACACACACTGAGGCTCTCAAAGGGCCACACTTACACACTGAGGCTCTCAAAGGGCCACTCACATACTGAGGCTCTCAAAGGGCCACACTCACACACTGAGGCTCTCAAAGGGCCACTCAAGGCTCTTAAAGGGCCACACTCACACACTGAGGCTCTTAAAGGGCCACACTCACACACTGAGGCTCTCAAAGGGCCACTCACACACTGAGGCTCTTAAAGGGCCACTCAAGGCTCTTAAAGGGCCACACTCACACACTGAGGCTCTTAAAGGGCCACACTCACACACTGATGCTCTCAAAGGGCCACACTCACACACTGAGGCTCTTAAAGGGCCACTCAAGGCTCTTAAAGGGCCACACTCACACACTGAGGCTCTTAAAGTGCCACACTCACACACTGATGCTCTCAAAGGGCCACACTCACACAGTGAGGCTCTTAAAGGGCCACACTCACACACTGAGGCTCTTAAAGGGCCACTCACACACTGAGGCTCTTAAAGGGCCACACTCACACACTGAGGCTCTTAAAGTGCCACACTCACACACTGATGCTCTCAAAGGGCCACACTCACACAGTGAGGCTCTTAAAGGGCCACACTCACACACTGAGGCTCTTAAAGTGCCACACTCACACACTGATGCTCTCAAAGGGCCACACTCACACAGTGAGGCTCTTAAAGGGCCACACTCACACACTGAGGCTCTTAAAGGGCCACTCACACACTGAGGCTCTTAAAGGGCCACACTCACACACTGAGGCTCTTAAAGTGCCACACTCACACACTGATGCTCTCAAAGGGCCACACTCACACAGTGAGGCTCTTAAAGGGCCACACTCACACACTGAGGCTCTCAAAGGGCCACACTCACACACTGAGGCTCTTAAAGGGCCACTCACACACTGAGGCTCTTAAAGGGCCACTCACACACTGAGGCTCTTAAAGGGCCACACTCACACACTGAGGCTCTTAAAGGGCCACACACACTGACGCTCTTAAAGGGCCACACACACTGACGCTCTTAAAAGGGCCAAACTCACACTTCAAAACATTTCTGAAAATAAAATCATAATAATGAGATGAAATTAATAATTATGACTTAAATCTCAGGATTCATTTTCCGAAAAGTTTTCCCAATTATTTTTATTCAGAATATTTTTTTCAATCCCTTCTCTGAATCTCTGACTGCATTATGATTTTTTAAATTTTTTTAATTTCTTAATATTACTTTTTCTGAATGATGACTTTATTGTTAGAATTCTACGGTTAAAACCAGAATCCAGAGCTTTTTTTTTTTTCCTGAAATGTTTAAAAACAATAATCTCTGAAAATCTGGATTCAGATTTTTTCCTCAGATCTAAAATAAAAATACTTTTTCTGGTCAGCTGTAAAACATTAAATTCACATGTGTCCCTGATCCTTCTCCATACGACTGTTGATGTTTACCGACGTTAGTATTCAGCCGTCCTATTCTCCTCTCAGGGGAACAAACTCTCATCCGCTGTCTTTCTGATAACCTCCAGCAGGGCAGGGGGATAACGAGGAGTTCATTATTAGTAATCAATGCCGATCGATCAGTCTGAGTTTAGACGCATACTTTTCCACTATTTGTGTTTTCAGCAGTTTTTAGGCGTCCTCTCACCTGATGCTTCTTGGGCTCCGGGGACATCTCCTGAGGGATGAATTTGATTGGTCCTTTGATTTGCCGCCGCGACCTCTTGGTGCCGTCCGGCAGCGTTTCCATGGCGATGTCAGCCTCGTCGCTGCTGGCCTGGTCGCACTCGGAGCATTGCCTGAAGAAGAATACACTCTATTAACCTTACCATTAAATCTTTAATATTATTTTAATGAATACTTCTTAGTTTCCATGAAGCTGTCTTTGGCTCTTTCTGCTGTAACCATGGGAAGTCTCCTCTGTGGGACTAATACAGGTATTCTGATCTTTGTCTTTAAGGGGAAGAGAGTGTTTATTCTATATGATGTATTCTTCTTTTCAACTGTGGATATGTTTTACTGATTATGTTCATCTTTTATTTTGTTCTACTTGTATTTTATTATATCTATGAGCAACACCTGCTGCGACAAAACAATTTCCCCAATCTGGGAGGAATCAAGTATATCGAATCTAAGAGAGAAAGTTCCTCACACAGGGATTTCAGCCTCTGCAGACCATTAACATGCACTAAAACGTATAGAACACGCTACAGGAGAGGGAACAACACAAATAGTTCTGTTTGATCACAACAGGAAGTAGCACCTCACTAAGCATCACGATATCTTCAATCTATCTATGTTTAAAAGATACATTCACTCTCTCGGCTGTAGATAAGGAGCTGCAGGAGAAGAGAGTGACATTTCTACCATCTGATAATCCTGCAGCCACAAATGTCAGACGAACGTGAATAAACAAACTCTGGATCCTCGTGTGATAAGTAAAGTACTGCAAGTATGAAAACTATGACTGTTGGTATCCACTTAAAGAGGGGAGGGGGGGGGGGGGGTAGCAGAGGAAATATCCTTACTGATTATTTTGACTGATATTCTGAATGGGATTTGATTAACGAGGGGAGGAGGGTTCATAATTTATTACGTATTATTCTCACTATCATTGTAAAATATACTACAATTATTACTGTGAGACCTTTTTAAAGAGGATAGAACAAAATAAATATGATTTGTTAAGTTTCTTGAATGTCCTTTTTGGCGATAAAACAGAATACAACTGTTCTATTAGAATATCATATTTAGAAATAAACCTATTGCTGTGTCTCCTCTATGGCGCGTGTCAAAGGGGGAAAGGTGGTCACCGCTTAGTGCACGATATACTGGAGCTCTGCAGTGTGATCACAATGACACAATGAAAGCCTCATTAACGTGTCTCCATGTCTAAGTGTCTCCATGTCTAAGTGTCTCCATGTCTAAGTGTCTCCGTGTCTAAGTGTCTCTGTGTCTAAGTGTCTCCGTGTCTAAGTGTCTCTGTGTCTAAGTGTCTCTGTGTCTAAGTGTCTCCGTGTCTAAGTGTCTCTGTGTCTAAGTGTCTCCATGTCTAAGTGTCTCCATATCTATGTGTCTCCATATCTAAGTGTCTCCATGTCTAAGTGTCTCCATGTCTAAGTGTCTCCATGTCTAAGTGTCTCTGTGTCTAAGTGTCTCCATGTCTAAGTGTCTCCATGTCCAAGTGTCTCCGTGTCTAAGTGTCTCCGTGTCTAAGTGTCTCCATGTCTAAGTGTCTCCATGTCTAAGTGTCTCCATGTCTAAGTGTCTCTGTGTCTAAGTGTCTCCATGTCTAAGTGTCTCCATGTCTAAGTGTCTCCATGTCTAAGTGTCTCGGTGTCCAAGTGTCTCCGTGTCTAAGTTTCTCCGTGTCTAAGTGTCTCCGTGTCTCCATATCTAAGTGTCTCCATGTCTAAGTGTCTCCATATCTAAGTGTCTCCATGTCTATGTGTCTCCATATATAAGTGTCTCCATATCTAAGTGTCTCCATATCTATGTGTCTCCATATCTAAGTGTCTCCATGTCTCCATATCTAAGTGTCTCCATGTCTCCATATCTAAGTGTCTCTTTGTCTCCATATCTAAGTTTCTAAGTGTCTCCATATATAAGTGTCTCCATAACTAAGTGTCTCCATGTCTATGTGTCTCCATATCTAAGTGTCTCCATGTCTAAGTGTCTCCGTGTCTAAGTGTCTCTGTGTCTAAGTGTCTCCGTGTCTAAGTGTCTCCATGTCTAAGTGTCTCCATATCTAAGTGTCTCCATGTCTATGTGTCTCCATATATAAGTGTCTCCATATCTAAGTGTCTCCATATCTATGTGTCTCCATATCTAAGTGTCTCCATATCTAAGTGTCTCCATGTCTCCATATCTAAGTGTCTCTTTGTCTCCATATCTAAGTTTCTAAGTGTCTCCATATATAAGTGTCTCCATGTCTATGTGTCTCCATATCTAAGTGTCTCCATGTCTATGTGTCTCCATGGCTATGTGTCTCCATATATAAGCGTCTCCATATCTCCATATCTAAGTGTCTCCATATCTAAGTTTCTAAGTGTCTCCATATCTACGTGTCTCCATGTCTAAGTATCTCCATATCTAAGTGTCTCCATGCCTCCATATCTAAGTGTCTCCATTTCTACGTGTCTCCATATCTAAGGGTCTCTGTGTCTCCGTGTCTCCATGTCTAAGTATCTCCATATCTAAGTGTCTCCATGCCTCCATATCTAAGTGTCTCCATTTCTACGTGTCTCCATATCTAAGGGTCTCTGTGTCTCCATATCTAAGTGTCTCCATTTCTACGTGTCTCCATGTCTCCATGTCTAAGTATCTCCATATCTAAATGTCTCCGTGTCTCCATGTCTAAGTATCTCCATATCTAAGTGTCTCCATGCCTCCATATCTAAGTGTCTCCATTTCTAAGTATCTCCATATCTAAATGTCTCCGTGTCTCCATGTCTAAGTATCTCCATATCTAAGTGTCTCCATGTCTCCATGTCTAAGTATCTCCATATCTAAATGTCTCCGTGTCTCCATGTCTAAGTATCTCCATATCTAAGTGTCTCCATGCCTCCATATCTAAGTGTCTCCATTTCTAAGTATCTCCATATCTAAGTGTCTCCATGTCTCCATGTCTAAGTATCTCCATATCTAAATGTCTCCGTGTCTCCATGTCTAAGTATCTCCATATCTAAGTGTCTCCATGCCTCCATATCTAAGTGTCTCCATTTCTAAGTATCTCCATATCTAAATGTCTCCATGTCTCCATGTCTAAGTATCTCCATATCTAAGTGTCTCCATGTCTCCATGTCTAAGTATCTCCATATCTAAATGTCTCTGTGTCTCCATTTCTCCATGTCTAAGTATCTCCATACCTCCATATCTAAGTGTCTAAGTGTCTCCATTTCTACGTGTCTCTGTGTCTCCATATCTAAGGGTCTCTGTGTCTCCGTGTCTCCATATCTAAGTGTCCCCATTTCTACGTGTCTCCATGTCCTCACCAGTAGCTGTTCTTGGTCTTCTTGGGCATGCGTGTGAGAGGGGGCTCCAGGCAGCCCAGGTGGTAGTACAGCTTGCAGGTGTCACACAGAACCAGCAGGTGTTGGTCCTGGTTCTTCTTACAGATGCCACAACTGCAGGAACACATGAAGGCATTGAGCTGACGAGTTGGTCCAGAGGAACTGACGATAAGTGAAGATGCAGAAGTAAAATAGCAAGAAACGTGTTCCATGGTGCTCGAAGAACAGCTGGTGAAGGGTCATTAAGAAAGAGAATGTTTAATCCTATAAAGAAGGGTTTTAGACATGATTTGAGACACAGCAGTGGTGTCCTTGTGTCAGTGGGGACCAGAACAATCAATCACACATATTCTATTTCTTGCAAACCTTGAGGAAAAGGCTAAAATCATCGTAACACACATCAGAAACTACTCACATGTTTTACAACTAAACACTAGTTTTTCCAGGACCAGCTTAGTCACTGTACTCTACACCGCTCGGTTTGTTTGTGTGTCTGTCTGTCCTTGGGTGGCCTATATTCACTTGATCATTTAACCTTCTGTGTGTGTGTGTGTGTGTGTGTGTGTGTGTGTGTGTGTGTGTGTGTGTGTGTGTGTGTGTGTGTGTGTGTGTGTGTGTGTGTGTGTGTGTGTGTGTGTGTGTGTGTGTGTGTGTTCACCTGTAGAGTATAGCTGGCAGACTGGAGGCCTTCCCTGTGGTTCCTCCCTCCTTCTTGCTGGGCTTCCTTTCCTTTGGGGCTTTCAGAACAGCAGGGGTGTTCAGTTTCTAAAAATAAATAAAAAAGGCACAAATGATTTCAGGGTACAGCTATGACGGACACTTTGGTGGGCTCCACATGTTTTGTTTTTTATTTGCAAATGCTGACTCATTCCACATTTAAGGACCACCCCCATTAAAGTGTGGATTCATCCGGTTGTGGTACTCCCACATTAGAAAACATGACATAAAAATAATTGAGTATTTCCTCTTTTTTTGTGCAACGAATCCACGTTTTATCTCCCAAACTCCACCAGAGCAGAGGGACACTGCAGGGGGATTCTGTTGCCAAAGTCACAGTCAGAGTTTCCTCCAGGTGACAAGTCGTTATCGAGCAGCTGCTTTGTGTTGGACAGAGTTTGGACTAGTCCAGATAAAGTTCTTCCCTCGCAGCTGAACAGAGAGGAACCTGTTGTACGGCAGGTGAAATAAACTGCCTGTATCTCAGGTGCATTTCTGCCAGGCGGGTTAATTAGAAAACTTATCTGTCAGGGCTGAGTCTGTCACTAAACAGAGGAGCCTTCTCCCCGAGGAGGAAGCTGTAATCTGGGCTCTTGATAGAGAGGGAGGCTACATTCTGCCTATCTGCTCAGCTGGACTTCAGTCTGCCTGCATGCAGACACCACAAAGTGTCTCTGCTGCCGATACGGAGCTATCAACACGTTAAACAAGCCTTATCAGACAGATGGAGAAGTTTAGAGATTATAAACAGTGAGAGGAAACAGCTTTAAGGCTTTCAGCTGCAGAGTCCTCGGGGAAAAGAGAAACATCACAACATGTCAGACTGCCCACTTTTACAAGTATTCAATACAGGAAAAACAAGCTGTGGCACAAAGCGTTCTGCTCAGGGACATTTGCTTCATAATTATCTGAGGACCACTACTCAGGGTCTATGCAGGAGTCCTGGAGTCACATGGAGACCTTTAAAGACCTTTTTGAGACCCTCTCATACATTTTAAGACCTCATCTCCACTTTGAGTTTTAACCGGTTACCTTGGCGACACACTTCACCTCACATTGACTATATACAGTATTGATTGTCCTTCCTCCTTATCTTCCAACCATTTGGACGCAGACTTGCATTTCCCCATAACGATGTTTTAACAACCGGCGTAAACAGACCTTCACGCGCTATCAAGCAGTGAGCGTGCGATGTCCTGTTCAGATGACGACAAATCCAACGGGATGCCATAAATAAAGTACACAGAATCACACTACACAATGATTACATTCAGGCAGACTGTAGAATACAACCTCTTTGGACCATTTATATACTTATTGGAAACAAGATACAAAATGTAACACCTTGGAAAATGCCCTTTAATACTTCAATAGCCTTCATTTTCGCTAAATTGATTTATCAACTTTTAATACTTCTGAAGACCCCGCGGACCCCCTGACTAATCCTCCTGACTTCTTACACCTATGTATGTGTTGCTTACTCAGGTGCATGCATGTTTGGGGGTTCTGAGATCCAGAATGTTTTCTCCCATAAATCTGACTTTTTCTCAAAATGTAGACTTTTTTTCCTCTGAATTCTGAAAATCTGAAATGTTTGAATTATGATTTATTTTTTCACCTGAATTACTTTTTTTTCAAGATATTGATTTTTCCCCCCAGAATGACTTTCATTTTTTTCTCAGAAATCTGAATATTAATAAAATAATGGCTCGTCAGAATTTACTTTTTTCAAATAATTCTTACTATTTTTTTTCTCCAATAATTATGACTCACTTCCAAAACTCTATTTTATTTTTTGATTTTAGAATTATTACTTTTTTTTTTTTTAATTTTTACTTTTCCGAGATTTCAGATATTTTTTTAATCAGGATTCAAATTTCTTTCAGAATTGTGCATTTTTAAATAAATGTTGACTTTTTTCCCACATTTATGACTTTTGTCTGAATTCTGATTTTATTCCAAAATTTTGATTTTTTTCTCCAAATTATGACTTTATTTTTTATGTTGACTTTTTTCCATATTTCGGACTTTCTTCAACTTTTTGAATTTTTTTACAGGAAAAATGAAGTAGAATAGGAATAACACATTTACTCTGAGAAAATGTGAAGTATGTTGGAACTGAAATTGGAAGAGCTGTGCAATGGTCATAAATGAGCCTCTACAGTTTGGATTGAATGTAAATATATTTAAATGTAATTGTATAATATGTTTCTATTGTCTTAATTCTTTTATATATTCTTTTGTGAAGCATTTTTAATTTGCCTTTTTGAAATACGCTTTAGCAGTTTGAGCCTCATGGCATTTTATGAAGGAGCTGGAAAGTAACTTTTTTTTTGGTGAAGTTGGCAGGAGTAAACTTCCAGCAGCTTCCAGAACAAAAGCCCTGAGTTGGTACTGGAAGAAGGATGACAGTCCCAGCACGGGACATCAATAATTCCTGCAAATGGCCGCGCAGGATGACAAATAGGAGATGAAGAAGTGGCAGATAGACGGCACAAAAGCATGCGCTGCGGTGACTGATGCTGCTACTTAAATGGTGCGTGTTCATAATTAGGTGATTTATTGCCTCGTTTCAGAGTCACCGCCAGTCTCCTGCCACTTCCTGTCCACTGTGCCGTCGCATTAACATCTTCTGACCATTTATCTGCACGCCTCATACTTTTAATAAGGCTTTTTTATGGATCCAGCAGGTACTTATACACATAAAACCCCAAAGGAGTGACTGCACCGTCTGCTGCACCGCGGCGGGAAAACATAAATATTCATATGTAACTTTAAGGGTTAAAAAAGAGAGAATCTTTACATCATATTTGAGCTCAAGATGATAACGTTTTAAAAGAACATGCTGTAAAATATAATGGCCTGTTCAGTTTATTACAATTAAACGATTACACGATCCTTACATTTAACCTGTGTGAAAAGACTGATATTATTCTCATCGTCGTCAGATTAAGGAACAGCTGTGTGCGTCACTCTTTAGTGTCCCCTGCTCTCGCAGCTGTGTGCGTCACTTTTTAGTGTCCCCTGGTCTCCGTTGTGTTTTGAGCTTCTTGCAGCGTTTGGTTTCTGCAGCTTTTAGTAAACGCTGTGCATGTTTCCTCAAGTTGCTGAATGAGTGTTATATATATATATATAAATATATATATATATGTGTGTGTATGTGTATATATATATATAAATAAAACTGGATTATATAGATCACTACTCTAACTCGATTTAGTCTGCAGAAGGTATATTGTTTCCATGTTTCTACGAAAGTCACAACAAGAGCAAAAGTGGTCCCAGGAAAGATCCTTGTGGAACCCCATATTTAATGTACTATAATCTATCTATGTAGTGTCTCTACTGGGACATGTCTCCATGCTTTAATGTTCAGAAAGCTCTTTATTCTTCTCGTCCTGCCTGTGCTGCAGCACCTCTTTCCACCCTCTGTTGTGTTCTCTAAATGCTGCATCTGTTGTGAAGTAGCTGAAGATGTTTCTTCATTTGGAACATTTGTGTTTTTATATCTGCATCCTTTCTGAAGCGGCAGCGAGTGTCTCCTGATGGGAGAGTTTTTTGAGGGGATTTTTCCCTTTAAAAGGCTTAAAGCGACTTTTAATATGAAGTGTATTACAGAGAGAGAAAAAATAAGCTCTCAGTGTAATTTTGTAGATTGCAATTTACGATTAATAAATGCCCCATCACCCTTGGCAATTGGTTGCCATAGTAACAAGAAGCGGGAGACGGCTTTCACTTCCCCGCCGAGAAACAACGGGTCAGTTAGTGCAAAAATAAAAGAGCATTTCTTTTAATAAAAGCAGCTTTCCAGACTGCATTATCACCCTGCTGTTCACCATCAAAGTCTGAATAACTCTCCATCACACAGCGCTGGAAATGAACAATATAATGTGTTTGAGTAAAAAGTGTGTGTGTGTGTGTGTGTGTGTGTGTGTGTGTGTGTGTGTGTGTGTGTGTGTGGTACAATAGGGGGGTGGAGGTGAGGGTAGTGTGTTTGTGTGTGTGTGTGTGTGTGTGTGTGTGTGTGTGTGTGTGTGAGAGTGTGAGTGTGAGTGTGTGTGTGGAGGGTAAAGTAGGGGGGTGGAGGTTGTGTGTGTGAGTGTGAGTCTGTGTGAGAGAGTGGGTGTGGGGGGGTTGATGGTGGTGGTAATGTGGTAATGTGTGTTTGTACGTGCGCGCGCGCGCGCGTGCGTGCGTGCGTGCGTGCGTGCGTGTGTGTGTGTGTGTGTGGTTACCTGTCCCATGATGTCCCCCAGCAGAGTCCACACAGCCTGGCCCTCACTGCGCAGATCTCCGTTCACATTCAGCAGCTCCTCCAGAGACTCACAAAGCTGCAGGGGGAAAAACACACATACATATATATTATAAATCATGAGTTATAAAGATTACTAACAGTTTACTCTGCAAAAAGTATTTTGTATCCAAGTTTCTACGAATTTCACAACAACAACAAAAAGTGGTCCCAGGACAGATCCTTGTGGAACCCCGTATTTAATTTAATATGATCTAAACATAACACGCAAAGTAAGGAAATGTGTCTTTGGTTTATTATTGCTTTGTTGTAACAATGCTTCTTGGAGATTTATCACGTTTTTCATGTTTGCAACCCACAGACTCAGCTCTGCTGCTCATCCCACAAATGCTTGTTCCTCACAAATTTGGCCCCATTTGAAAGGTAAATAAACAGGCTTTCCAACGGTATAAGATGTATTGCCAAGAAGCATTGTTAAAACAAAGAAATAATCTACCAAACACACATTTCCTTTCTTTTCGTGTTAAGTTTATGAATGTAGTGTCTCTACTGGGACATGTCTCCATGCTTTAATGTTCAAAAAGCTCTTTATTTTTCTCATACTGCCTGTGCTGCAGCACCTCTTTCCACCCTCTGTCTGAATTAAGGTCATAGATACGTAGATTGATGAACTTCAACTTACAGAAAACTTGTTTCCATACGCAGAGGAATGTAGAGTTGTATGTAAGACTATGCCGCGAACACAACAGCAAGTATAAGCCTAGCTGTATGCATTGTGATTCCTCCCTCTAACAATATGTTTTTTAAATGAGATCCAAGATGAAGCTCTGGTTTCACTTTAGTGCTGTTAATGTTCGTTTGCTCGATGTGCTTCCCATCTGAACAGTGGAGGAACTAAAGCACAGACCCTGCTGGTTTCATGAAGGGCAGGTAACAGTGAACAATGGTCTGATAAGAAGCTTCTCCCTGCTTTGGTTTGCTCACGGTCACAGAGTAGTGTTAGGAGTCAGTCTGTCTGTAACCTGGCTTTATACATGCAGGTGAAACGATCAAATTCAAATGTTTTATTGTCAGATGCACGAAGCTACAGTGTAGAAATGGCAATGGCATTCTTCTGACCTGAGCTCCTCCAACAATGCAACACATCTATGAACCTGTAAATAGAATATGATATGCACAAGAACAGAATATGAAATTAAATAATGTACATTAAAGGTGGGGTAGGTGAGAATGGAGAAGCCAGCTCGAGTGCGCTAGAATTAGAAAATACACAACTGGAAAAAATCTGCCCCTTCCTCACAGAGCCCCTCCTCCAACACACACGAACGCGCACATGACCAATGAGGGAAGAGGTCAGTTTGTGCACAGATGGAAGGCTGACAGGCAGGTAGGCCATCCAGTTACTTTAGCCGGCTCAGATGATTGGTCGTACTTTTTACAGCGCCACGGCTTCCACAGATGACATTTTTTTATGGATTTCTTGTCAAAGCATTTCAGATATTCATTGCTATCGGGATGTTAAGAGCATTCCATGGAATATAACAACAAGTGTTTCTGAAGTGAATTACCTACCCCACCTTTAAGACAAAATTAAATACGGTTTATTGCGGTGATAACTATTTATATAAATAAGTAGATTGCAAGATGACAAACAGATGAATGTTGATGGGGGCACTTTACAGAGTTCAGGTGTTTAGCAGTCTTATGGCCTGAGGGATGAAACTGTCCCTGAGTCAGTTACAGCGTGCAGTAGTACAGCAGGTGAACCTTTGAACCCTGTGTTTAATGTGAACACTTCCTCTGGTCTGCAGAGTAAACCTTGTACTGGTTTCTGCCGCCATCCATCAGTCAGAGTCTCTCCTCTAATGACGTTCCTCCGCTGGCATTTCCCCCCAAGGCCAAAGTCACGTGAGAGCAAGTGAAGCAGCGCAATTAGCAACACACACTCCATTAATAACGCTTAACACGCACGGCAGAAGACTGAACGCAACATTAACCGTGGTGACTTTTACTCCGCTGCTGTTTCCCCGCTCGTGTTGACAGATGGAGGTCACATGTTGGATGAGAGGTGTCTAACGTGGGACACACTGAGCGGCGCAGGTAACAAATGAAGTGAGGCTGCACAATTAATCAAAATTGTATCGGGATCGCAAAATGGACGAGTGTTATAATCAAATAACAGGGAGTACGATGTTTGTGAGAGGCTAAAGATGTGTTTGAATAAAGTCATGTGAAATAGACTTTGAAGGTCCCCTCTCATCCTCTTCTTCATCAATACATCACAGGTCTCAGATATATCCAGAGCCTGTCTCTGATTGGCTGAAACACCAAACAGATCATTGCAGCATTACCCATAATCCCCTCTGTTTCAGCCCTGTTTCCAAAGTGCTGATTCTCTGTCTGTTACTTTAGATGAAAATAAGGAGCCCCTCCCCACGCCCCTCTGAGAGACATTTGGTTACAAAAAACACAATGGAGCTCTAGAGGAGATTCAGGTGATAAGGGGGGGGGGGGGGTTACCTTGGTTGCTGATTGGTTAATGGTTACACAAGACAAAACATCGTTATGACATCATCAAGTGGCCAAAATCTGATCAGCTCATTTTCAGACAGGTTTTTATAGAAATGGATCAAAAAGAGAGAGAATCTCAGAGGGGACACATGTTGATGTAGAAGAGACATGGAGAAGAGGGGACACATGTTGATGTAGAAGAGACATGAAGAAGAGGGGACACATGTTGATGTAGAAGAGACATGGAGAAGAGGGGACACATGTTGATGTAGAAGAGACATGAAGAAGAGGGGACACATGTTGATGTAGAAGAGACATGAAGAAGAGGGGACACATGTTGATGTAGAAGAGACATGAAGAAGAGGGGACACATGTTGATGTAGAAGAGACATGAAGAAGAGGGGACACATGTTGATGTAGAAGAGACATGGAGAAGAGGGGACACATGTTGATGTAGGAGAGACATGGAGAAGAGAAGACACATGTTGATGTAGAAGAGACATGGAGAAGAGGGGACACATGTTGATGTAGAAGAGACATGAAGAAGAAGGGACACATGTTGATGTAGAAGAGACATGGAGAAGATGGGACACATGTTGATGTAGAAGAGACATGGAGAAGAGGGGACACATGTTGATGTAGAAGAGACATGGAGAAGAGGGGACACATGTTGATGTAGAAGAGACATGGAGAAGAGGGGACACATGTTGATGTAGAAGAGACATGAAGAAGAGGGGACACATGTTGATGTAGAAGAGACATGGAGAAGAGGGGACACATGTTGATGTAGAAGAGACATGAAGAAGAGGGGACACATGTTGATGTAGAAGAGACATGAAGAAGAGGGGACACATGTTGATGTAGAAGAGACATGAAGAAGAGGGGACACATGTTGATGTAGAAGAGACATGGAGAAGAGGGGACACATGTTGATGTAGAAGAGACATGAAGAAGAGGGGACACATGTTGATGTAGAAGAGACATGGAGAAGAGGGGACACATGTTGATGTAGAAGAGACATGAAGAAGAGGGGACACATGTTGATGTAGAGGAGACATGGAGAAGAGGGGACACATGTTGATGTAGAAGAGCCATGAAGAAGAGGGGACACATGTTGATGTAGAAGAGACATGAAGAAGAGGGGACACATGTTGATGTAGAAGAGACATGAAGAAGAGGGGACACATGTTGATGTAGAAGAGACATGAAGAAGAGGGGACACATGTTGATGTAGAAGAGACATGAAGAAGAGGGGACACATGTTGATGTAGAAGAGACATGAAGAAGAGGGGACACATGTTGATGTAGAAGAGACATGGAGAAGAGGGGACACATGTTGATGTAGAAGAGACATGGAGAAGAGGATTTTGCAGAATATATTGGCAAGAAATCTTCAAGAGATTGAACAGAGCAATCAGAGAGAATCCAGTCTTTGTCCAGTCTGTCTCGACCTTCAGGCAGCTGCTGGCTCCACTTCGTCCGGTCCTCTCCCAGTTATCCGTTGCAATGTCCAGGTCCCTCATGTCAAGCTTTACGACATCCTTGAAGTGCAGCAGTGGTCGTCCTCTGCCTCTGGAACCAGCGCTCAGCTCGCTGTATAAGATGTCCTTTGGCAGGCGGCCGTCTGGCATCCTGCGAAGGTGACCGAGCCACCGCAGCCTCCTGACCTTCAGTGTTTGAAACATTGACTTGCTGCCCGTGCGCACCAGCACCGCCTCGTTCGTGACCTTGTCCCGCCATGTGATCCAGAGGATGTTGCGCAGGCACCGCATGTGAAAAGCATTTAGCTCTCTTTTGTGCCGCGCGTAAGTTGACCACGCCTCGGAACCATACAGCAGGACGCTGACCAAGCAGCATTGGTAGATGCGTGTCTTAGTGCGCTCGGTGAGGTATTTGTTGCTCCAGGCTCTTGAGCGCAAACGACTGAAAGACGTTGCGGCTTTGCCGATACGAGTCTGGATCTCCTTAACTAGCGACAGGTCATTGCTGATTGTTGAGCCAAGATACGTGAACTGGTCAACAGTCTCCAGCACATGCTCATTCAATGTTAAAGGTGCCAGAAAACAATATTTCTGTTCATCAAAAACTGTATAAAATAAAGAAATATTTAGATTTGTTTTGACTTTTCTAGATTTAGCTTTTTATTAGATTGAGATTTTTGGGGGATTTAAATGTTCTTTTTAAATTACATTTAATTTGTATTAAAATACTTTTTGGGGATTTAAATTCAACATTTTCAATTTATAAATATTAATTTCTTTATATATTTTTTGATTTATATATTTTTTACTCCAGAACAATGAGCATCAAACAGAGCGTCAGACGGCAGAGACAGCTTTGTTTTTACTAGGGCTGTTAAACGATCAAATTGTTTAGTCAGATTAATCACAGCTTAAACATTCATTAATCAGTAAAATCAACATTCAAACTATGTCCAAAATATGCCATTTCTTTATGTATATTGTGGGAATGGAAAGATAAATGAAAGAAGGCGGATATATCCATTTAACATACAGTATGTTTATTATAACATTGTTCTGTGTGTCAGAATGAAAGACAGCCCACACACCTATCACTCATCAAACCGTGGGGTCTTATTTCATTACGTGTTGATTTCTATCAACACGTAATGTTGTATCGATGTATAGAGATGTACTACAGCAAAAGTATTCTCCGTCGGGACTTCCTGCAACAACACCACGCCGTTATCTTGATTCTGATTGGCCAGAAGACATTATCAAAGATGTTCTATTGAGAAGACGATCACTACCTGACAAAAGTTTTCAAAACCGTTTCTAGTCTTCAGTATTTCGAGACAAGTGGCTACTGAAATCAATCTGACTAACTGCTGTCTGTGTGATTTACTCCGCGAGTTGGCGGACTTTATTTAGCTTACTTTAACATCATTGTTCATGGTGGGGCTAAGGTGGGGCTAAGGTGGGGCTAAGGGGGGGCTAAGCCATTTCTTGGTATGGCTGTAGCCGACCCCAGCGATGCCACTGGTGGGATGTATGGGGCGGGCCATTCTGCACATGCGTTAAATGCGTTAAATATTTTTAAAAATGTATTACCGCCGTTAACGCGATAATTTTGACAGCATTCGTTTTTACGGATCATTATTATGGGATGGATGTCCGGAGGTAGGCTGACACTGAAACTGAGATTTATCCGTTTGTTAGAGGAAGGAAAGAAACCGTAACTCTGGATGTATTTGTTGTTCGAGGTCGCTATATGACTCAGCAGCTTTAAGACATTCAGATGTTTTTCTTCTTATGTATATATTCATATTTGTATTTCATTCTTTGACGGAGCACATTCAGATGGTGATGACTGTGCATATTCTAATGTAATATAGTGTCCTCACCTTGTTGTACTCCACGTGCAGCTTCTCCTGCTCGCTCTCCAGCTTGTCTTTCAGGCTCTTCTGCTCCGAGATGTTGTCCTGGATCTGGATCATGCGCATGTTCCGCTCTGAATATCAATGGGACAAAAATCAATAGCACGATCACAATCAGCGTACAGGAAAACGCTCATGAGAGAGTGTACTGATGGCAGATAGGCTAACGGAGGAGGATCTCAAGGGCAGCGCCACGGCGTCATCACAGCCACTTATTGGGGGAGAAAACGACTTTATACGACATACACACAACGACTAAAACACTCAGTAAAGAGTTGAAGATATGCAGTGCAGAGATAACACTAAAAACTGTTGGTTACATTTACAATACCCAGACCATATTCGTTCACTTTGGCAGGAAAACGGTTATTTTTATAAAACGTGAATCAGATAAATAGTACCTGGAAATACTAGCTCACTGTTTTGTCGAACGTTATCTCACTCTCAAAGTGTTTCTCGTATGAAGGGGGAATAAGATGCAGGAATAAGTCCTAAACCTGGGAATGAGTCAGTATTTCATCCCTTCCTGTCCCCCTAGTCTGGAGGTCAATGGTTTTCTGAATGTGATTTTGGTTGTTATCCTGAAATAACAGATTTTAACGTTTTCTTCTCTCACATAAAATACGTCAGTAAATACCCCACTGGTGGATTTAAAAACAGCGGTTAAATTAGTCGACTAAATGTCATCAAGCCCAACATTAGCCTCCTTTAGCTTAGCGGTGGTGACGGGAAGTCATGTGACCGTGTTGTAGTTCCTTTATAGCCCAACATTAGCCTCCTTTAGCTTAGCGGTAGTGACGTGAAGTCATGTGACCGTGCTGTAGTTCCTTTATAGCCCAACATTAGCCTCCTTTAGCTTAGCGGTAGTGACGTGAAGTCATGTGACCGTGCTGTAGTTCCTTTATAGCCCAACGTTAGCCACCTTTAGCTTAGCGGTGGTGACGTGAAGTCATGTGACCGTGCTGTAGTTCCTTTATAGCCCAACATTAGCCTCCTTTAGCTTAGAGGTGGTGACGTGAAGTCATGTGACCGTGCTGTAGTTCCTTTATAGCCCAACATTAGCCTCCTTTAGCTTAGCGGTGGTGACGTGAAGTCATGTGACCGTGCTGTAGTTCCTTTATAGCCCAACATTAGCCTCCTTTAGCTTAGCGGTGGTGAAGTCATGTGACCGTGCTGTTGTTCCTTTATAGGCCAACATTAGCCTCCTTTAGCTTAGCGGTGGTGACGTGAAGTCATGTGACCGTGCTGTAGTTCCTTTATAGCCCAACATTAGCCTCCTTTAGCTTAGCGGTGGTGACGTGAAGTCATGTGACCGTGCTGTAGTTCCTTTATAGGCCAACATTAGCCTCCTTTAGCTTAGCGGCGGTGACGTGAAGTCATGTGACCGTGCTGTAGAGCCCTAATCTATGTCAGTATCATAGGCGTTTGTTTGACACAGAGGTTATTTTCTGCTATAATAAAAAATCAAAGAGAAATCCCATGCTGCCTTCAGGGTCCAACACAGAAAAACGACCCCCCTGTATCCCCCTGATGTTTCCTCACCCATGTAGTAGTTCACGAAGTCTGCAGTGAGCGCAGGTTGCTTGTGTTTCCTGCGGCCGTCCATGCTAGCGTTAGCATCCGACGTGTCCACGGGGAAGATGTCGGTGCTGATGCCCATAAGCTCCGCCTTCCTCATCAGTTTCCTGATGGCCGAGGCACTGGAGGTCAAAGGTCGCGGCAGCTTCTCTCGAGGAACCCAGGCCTGAGGACGGGTGTTTCTGGAGAGTTCTGCTTTGGCCCGATACTGCTGGAGGCGAGTGGTGATCCGGGCCTGGAAGACAGTTTTATAATATAATAAAACACAGTGCTTACTGTAACTGACTCAGGGACAGTTTCATCCCTCAGGCCATAAGACTGCTAAACACCTGAGCTCTGTAAAGTGCCCCGATAAACATTCATCTGTTTGTCATCTTGCAATCTACTTATTTATATAAATACTTATCACCGCAATAAACCGTATTTAATTTTGTCTTAAAGGTGGGGTAGGTAATTCACTTCAGAAACACTTTGTTATATTCCATGGAATGCTGTCAACATCCCGATAGCATTGAATACTCGATTCTGATTGGTCAACTTGGGGGGGGGGGGGGAAGTATTTTTTTTTTGGGAGAATTTTGACTTTTTATCATGATGACATTTTGGATTTCTGGGAATAAAGACAGAGAAAAAAAATTGAAATCTGACACTAATGTTAGAATTCTGAGATTTTCCCAAAAATAAAGTAAAATATTTTCTCAGAATTTTGACTTTTTTTTTTATCATGAGGACATTTCCTAATTCTGGGATTAAATTCTTTTTTTTTTTTTTGCCTAATCTGAGAATAATGTTAGAATTCTGAGATTGATATCTGTTCTGAATGCATTGATGTTACCTGAGCTTCAGGCGTGAGCTGCTTCTCTCTCTCCTGCAGAGAAACTTTACAGTAAGACTGAAGCGCCAGATAGTTCTTCCTCTTCCACTTCCTGTCGAAGCGGTCTGCGTGCTGTTTGCAGTACGCGAAGAACGGATCAGCGATATCCTGAAGAAACAAAAACAAATGCGAACATTAGTGATTACCAGAGGTGGGAAGTAGTGGAGTGGAAATACTTTGTTACCGTACTTAAGTACATGTTTCTGGTATCAGTACTTTACTTTTTACTTTGACTTCTTACATGTTGAACTCAAATACCTGTACTTTCTACTTCTTACATGTTGAACTCAAATACCTGTACTTTCTACTTCTTACATGTTGAACTCAAATACCTGTACTTTCTACTTCTTACATTTTGAACCCAAATACCTGTACTTTCTACTTCTCACATGTTGAACACAAATACCTGTACTTTCTACTTCTCACATGTTGAACCCAAATACCTGTACTTTCTACTTCTTACATTTTGAACCCAAATACCTGTACTTTCTACTTCTCACATGTTGAACACAAATACCTGAACTTTCTACTTCTTACATGTTGAACCCAAATACCTGTACTTTCTACTTCTCACATGTTGAACCCAAATACCTGTACTTTCTACTTCTTACATGTTGAACTCAAATACCTGTACTTTCTACTTCTTACATGTTGAACCCAAATACCTGTACTTTCTACTTCTTACATGTTGAACACAAATACCTGTACTTTCTACTTCTTACATGTTGAACTCAAATACCTGTACTTTCTACTTCTTACATGTTGAACCCAAATACCTGTACTTTCTACTTCTCACATGTAGAACACAAATACCTGTACTTTCTACTTCTTACATGTTGAACACAAATACCTGTACTTTCTACTTCTTACATGTTGAACACAAATACCTGTACTTTCTACTTCTTACATGTTGAACACAAATACCTGTACTTTCTACTTCTTACATGTTGAACTCAAATACCTGTACTTTCTACTTCTTACATGTTGAACACAAATACCTGTACTTTCTACTTCTCACATGTTGAACACAAATACCTGTACTTTCTACTTCTCACATGTTGAACTCAAATACCTGTACTTTCTACTTCTTACATGTTGAACTCAAATACCTGTACTTTCTACTTCTCACGTGTTGAACACAAATACCTGTACTTTCTACTTCTCACATGTTGAACTCAAATACCTGTACTTTCTACTTCTCACATGTTGAACACAAATACCTGTACTTTCTACTTCTTACATGTTGAACTCAAATACCTGTACTTTCTACTTCTTACATGTTGAACTCAAATACCTGTACTTTCTACTTCTCACATGTTGAACTCAAATACCTGTACTTTCTACTTCTCACATGTTGAACTCAAATACCTGTACTTTCTACTTCTCACATGTTGAACTCAAATACCTGTACTTTCTACTTCTTACATGTTGAACTCAAATACCTGTACTTTCTACTTCTTACATGTTGAACTCAAATACCTGTACTTTCTACTTCTTACATGTTGAACACAAATACCTGTACTTTCTACTTCTTACATGTTGAACCCAAATACCTGTACTTTCTACTTCTAACATGTTGAACACAAATACCTGTACTTTCTACTTCTTACATGTTGAACACAAATACATGTACTTTCTACTTCTTACATGTTGAACTCAAATACCTGTACTTTCTACTTCTTACATGTTGAACTCAAATACCTGTACTTTCTACTTCTCTCATTTTCCAAACAGGCTGGTTCCTTTAGTCTGAATGTGTGTTTGGTGGCGTGATCATTATTATTTCGAGTCATTGCGTGCCTATTGATTTGAACACGATCCGTGTATCCATCATTTCCTGGTCTTCTCTAAAGAAGAGGGACCAATTGAAACGTTGTCATGTTGCCGTTGGTCACCATGGAAACATTCATTAGCTAACAATGACATTATTGTTCTATTAATATAAAGGGAGGTCAGGTACTCTTTAAAACAGCTGCTAGTTATGGGTACTTTTTACTGAAGTACATTTCAAAGCCTCTTTACTTTGACTTGAGTAAAGAAGTTTAGTCAGTACTTCTACTTTCACCAGAGTATCTTTAAACACCAGTATCTGTACTTCTACTAAAGGATGTGTGTACTTCAACTTGAGTAAAGGATGTGTGTACTTCTACTTGAGTAAAGGATGTGTGTACTTCTACTTGAGTAAAGGATGTGTGTACTTCTACTTGAGGAAAGGATGTGTGTACTTCTACTTGAGTAAAGGATGTGTGTACTTCTACTTGAGTAAAGGATGTGTGTACTTCTACTTGAGTAAAGGATGTGTGTACTTCTACTTGAGTAAAGGATGTGTGTACTGTTGCCCTCTCTGGTCATTACAGCTTTTACTAAAGACACTTTATCACACAGTCATCTCTGTTCAAGTTTCAGGTCTCTCTCATCATGTAGCAGCTTCAGAGTAGATATGTCAATGAAAAACTGAAGTCCTCCTCCAACAGAGCAACATGAATATATACAGGACATAAAACAAACAAAATAGTGCAAGAGAATGTTTTTCGACGTGCAAGTGAATACAAATAAAGTCACAGGAGGAAAATACGAAAAGCAGAAGCAATTATTCTGGAGAAACGTTTGAACTTAAAAGAGGCCCCATCATGCTTTGTGCCCTTGTAACGCAGAGCTTGGACCCCCCTGTGCCCCCCCCCAGAAGAATACATCTATGATAATGCAGTGTTGTAACCCGGGCCACAGTTAACATAGATTCTTCTTTCAGTAATGAATTGAAACTAAGTTGCTGAAACAAATTTTGTGACTCAAACAAATCCCAACAAATATGAACAAAGTGTCTCAAAGGTTTCTGTGCATGTCAACGGTCTGCAAAGGCTAACATCCCTGTGTTCCCTCCAGATGTTATTGCTTTGGCGCCTAGACTTATTTCGTGTTCCCCCCCTGTGCAGGCAGCAGCGCTCACCTCCTCTGCAGCAGCCTCAGACAGGAGCCCCTCCCTCTGAGCACAGGTGACGTGGAAATAGGAGCGGCACATCCCGGCGTCGCAGCTGATGCAGACCCCGGTGCGGGAGAACCGAGCGTCCTCACAGAAACTGCATTCCTACAAGAAACACATGCAACAAGGAGGAGGTCAACACTGCTCCCCACAGACTTATGTGTACATTATGTCCTGCTGTATATCTTGTCACTGTACATTTGTAATTCAAAAAGTATATTTTCTACTTTTTTAAAATGCTATTCTATTTCTATTGAGAGGTTGATGTTGGAATGTTTATTATCCAATGCCTTGTCTTTTTATGATGCTGTAAATTGGGATCAATAAAGTACTTCTTATCTTCTCTTATACCAAGACCCTTCTTTATTTATAGCCCAGGAGTATGGTTAGGGGATAGGAGCCACAGCATTTCAGAATTCTGACTTTTTTTATTTATCATGAGGCAATTGAATAATTCTAGGATTTAAATCAGAGAAAATAATCTGAATTCTGAGAAAGAAAAAAAAAGGAAATCTGAGAATAATGTTAGAATTCAGAAGAAAAAATATGTACATTTTTCTCAGAATTCAGATTTTTTTTTTATCAAAATGAGGACATTTCATAATTCTTTGATTAAAGTCGGAGAAAAAAAATCTGAATTCTGAGATTTTTTTTTCGGAAAATCTGAGAATAATGTCAGAACTCGGATATTCTCCGAAAAAAAATAAACATAATTTGTTCTCAGAATTCTGGCTTTTTATCATAAGGATGACATTTCAAAATTCTAGGATTAAAATCAGAGAAAGAAAATCAGAATTTTGAGATTTCTTTTTATGAAAATCTGAGAATAGTCAGAGTTCTGAGATTGTTTCTCAGAATATTGGATTTAATCTAAAATAAAAAAAAAATCATCATTTTTTTCAGATCTAAAAAAGATTCACGTGTTGCCATAATTTTCTCTCGTCTTTTTGCCATGTTGTTTTACGCTGCTGCAAATTGGGATCAATAAAGTACTTCTGATCTTCTCTCACACCAGGACGGAGTATGGTTATGGGAAAGGGGCATTTCAGAATTCTGACTTTGTTATCATGAAGCAATTCTTGGATTTAAATCTGAGAAAATAATCTTGAATTCTGAAATATTTTTTAATCTGAGAATAATTTTAGAATTCTGAGATTTTCAGGGAAAAACAAGTAGTATTTTTTTCAGAATTGTGAAAAAAAAATGTCCATAATGAGGAAATTTCATAATTCTTGGATTAAAGTCAGAGAAAAACAAATCTGAGGTTTTTTTCTTTTTTTTTTGAAAATAGTCAGAATTCTGAGATTTTCTGAAAAAAAAAGTATAATTTTTTTCACAGAATTCTGACTTTTTATCATAATGATGACATTTAATAATTATTGGATTAAAGTCAAAGAACGAAAATCTGAATTCGAAGATTTCCTTTTTTTTTATGTGACAATTTTCAGAATTCTGAGATTTTCAGAATTCAGAATTTTGGATCTCGTTTCAAAACTCAAAAAAGTAAAAATCAATTATTGTCAGATCTATAAAAAAAAAATTCACGTGTTGCCATAATTTTCTCTCGTACAGGAAGGATAAATCCTAATCAATATTTGGGAATAAACACTAATAAAAAAGAGCTTCTAGTCGAAGGTTTTGAAAAGAGACTCGAAATGAACTCAGTGTTTTATCACCAGGTAAAAACAGAACTTGCCTTGGCTCCATATTTTGAATAATTCATCTCTGTGAGAGTCACCGGTCGCAGTTTATCGATGTCTCCGAACGCCACTCCGGGAACGTAGAGCGCACAAACCACATGCACCCATCTGTGAGTGAAGAGGGAGAACAGCAAATAACACATTAGTATGAAAAGCCTGTCCTGAAAGTATTTTAAAAAAAAGGTGACATTCAAAACGTGTCGATGCTCGGTCAGTGATTTCAAGAGAAGCCATTAAATTGATTAAAATCTGTAGGCTGTGTTTATTTCTGCATTTAGCGTGCGTGCAGACAATAAGAAAACTTCATATCGAGAAGCTGCAGAGAGTTGCTGAGACACTTGAAAAAGAAAAATGGATTCATAGATTCATGCAGCTCCAGACTGCAGCTCCACTTTGGTGTGACACAATTTCAAATGCGGACTTTAGGGAAGAGAATCCGAAGTCCAATATAAAGATATCCATCTCCAGCAAGCAGCCGCTTCACACTTTAATTTGCTGTGTTTTTCATGCTCTAGTGAAGTAGTAAATTCGGGTGCAGCCTGGCTGAGGAGCACTATCAGCGATAACGTGGCTGAAGTCTCCACGCTTCACATAACACACTCTTTTCTCTCTTCTCTCCCCCCTCTATCGCTGCTCTCCCTCCATCCTCTGCCAGCTCTCTCTCTTTAATCCAACTTCCCTTTCTCTACTCTTCTGAGTGTATGTACCATTTACAATGCACATAGTATTGCCTTCAGCATTTCAACCAGCTGAGGTCATTGGGTGGTATAGAAAGGTGCAGGGATGACATATTTCTGTGCTGGTCCTTGAAGGCATCATCTACCCTGGTCCAATGGGATCTCTCCATGTGATTTTGGATTATTGCAGAAAATAATCAGAATAATCTCCATATATTAACACCACTTTATGATTTCTGAAGTAAAAAGCTAATGTTGGGCTATAAAGGAACTACAGCATGGTCACATGACTTCACCACCGCTAAGCTAAAGGTGGCTAATGTTGGGCTATAAAGGAACTACAGCACGGTCACATGACTTCAAGTCACCGCCGCTAAGCTAAAGGAGGCTAATGTTGGGCTATAAAGGAACTACAGCACGGTCACATGACTTCAAGTCACCACCGCTAAGCTAAAGGAGGCTAATGTTGGGCTATAAAGGAACTACAGCACGGTCACATGACTTCACGTCACCACCGCTAAGCTAAAGGAGGCTAATGTTGGGCTATAAAGGAACTACAGCACGGTCACATGACTTCACGTCTCCGCCGCTAAGCTAAAGGAGGCTAATGTTGGGCTATAAAGGAACTACAGCACGGTCACATGACTTCACGTCACCACCGCTAAGCTAAAGGAGGCTAATGTTGGGCTATAAAGGAACTACAGCACGGTCACATGACTTCAAGTCACCACCGCTAAGCTAAAGGAGGCTAATGTTGGGCTATAAAGGAACTACAGCACGGTCACATGACTTCACGTCACCACCGCTAAGCTAAAGGTGGCTAATGTTGGGCTATAAAGGAACTACAGCACGGTCACATGACTTCAAGTCACCACCGCTAAGCTAAAGGAGGCTAATGTTGGGCTATAAAGGAACTACAGCACGGTCACATGACTTCACGTCACCGCCGCTAAGCTAAAGGAGGTGAAGGATTATTTGAATTATTTGAAGTATTAAAGTAACGTGGTATGACAGGAAAGTTAAATCTGGTATATTCCTTTTAATGCCACCTTATTTATATTCATGTGTGTTAAATTAGAAAGGACAAAGTATCTTTTCCCTCCCCCAATATATTGAGGTGAAGTCCTTGTGTATGGAGAGAGAGGTGAGAAGGGGACACCATATTTGGGAATAGTGCCAGACGCTGGAATGTTTTCCTCGTAAAAGAAGGGTGTGCGTGACACAATCTTGTAGCAGATGTGTATGTGTTTTCATTGAAGTAAATATAAGTGCTACAGGATTACTGGTCAACTATACCTCTGTTCTTATTCTTTCATGTGTGGGTACTAAATGGCTACAAACATTGTGGAGAAATTAGCTTAAACATCTTTTATTACTCTATATGAAATAGAAGCAGTTTTTATGCCAGGGACGAGAGAGGTGGGGGAGGGACACATTCCGAAGAGGTTCAGCAGGTCAATTGTCAGGGGAATCGACTTGTTTTCAATAGAGGTGTGTGGTTAGTTACTTTGTGTTAATAATAGCAGTATGTGTAAAGGAAGCTGGAAATATACAATGTGAAACCTTTTATTTGAAGTAAAGATGTGAACAATAGCTCAAACAAATGGAAGGGCCATAGGTAAGCCTGTGTGAAGTTTGACTATTTGAAAAGCATCTCTAATACTGCTTAAGAGCATAGGTAATGTGTTCCTCGTTGTTATTGATATGAAAGTAATTAACATGTATTACGTATATTTAGCCAACTATAACAACTATATCTTAAAACATACTTTTAACTTGTGTGTGGCAGTCAGGAGGCGGGAAGATGGACTCAGGGACAAAGGGCCATAAAGGAGATGTGTGTGTGCTGGCTACAAGCTGCTGTGTCGCACTGATTGGGTGCGACAGGCCATGTGTTGGTCTCTGCCAATAAGATGACCTCTTGGGGAAAGCACGTACACCTCCTCCTCCTGTGTTTTAGTATGAAAGCCTGTGTTTTCCTTTGGTTCGCGCTCTTGTTTTTCACCGGCCGTTCCTGAGACCTGTCTCCCACGGGGGGTAGAACCTGAGCCCGGAGTACTCTGCAGAGTGCTTCGTGATTTCTTTGTATTTGTATTTTGTATCGTTACTGTATATCATTAAAAGCAGGATTATTGTTTAACTTGTATTCTGGTGTTTCTTAATCCCTCCTTTTTAACGAATTCACCCAGTTTAGCAAACGACACGCGGAGACGAGGTTGGTTTTCAACATCCTCCAAATCTCCAACAGAGGCTAATGTTGGGCTATAAAGGAACTACAGCACGGTCACATGACTTCACCACCGCTAAGCTAAAGGTGGCTAATGTTGGGCTATAAAGGAACTACAGCAAGGTCACATGACTTCACCACCGCTAAGCTAAAGGAGGCTAATGTTGGGCTATAAAGGAACTACAGCAAGGTCACATGACTTCACCACCGCTAAGCTAAAGGTGGCTAATGTTGGGCTATAAAGGAACTACAGCAAGGTCACATGACTTCACCACCGCTAAGCTAAAGGTGGCTAATGTTGGGCTATAAAGGAACTACAGCAAGGTCACATGACTTCACCACCGCTAAGCTAAAGGAGGCTAATGTTGGGCTATAAAGGAACTACAGCACGGTCACATGACTTCAAGTCACCGCCGCTAAGCTAAAGGAGGCTAATTTTGGGCTATAAAGGAGCTACAGCACGGTCACATGACTTCACGTCACCACCGCTAAGCTAAAGGAGGCTAATGTTGAGCTATAAAGGAACTACAGCACGGTCACATGACTTCACGTCACCACCGCTAAGCTAAAGGTGGCTAATGTTGGGCTATAAAGGAACTACAGCACGGTCACATGACTTCACGTCACCACCGCTAAGCTAAAGGAGGCTAATGTTGGGCTATAAAGGAGCTACAGCACGGTCACATGACTTCACGTCACCACCGCTAAGCTAAAGGTGGCTAATGTTGGGCTATAAAGGAGCTACAGCACGGTCACATGACTTCACGTCACCACCGCTAAGCTAAAGGTGGCTAATGTTGGGCTATAAAGGAGCTACAGCACGGTCACATGACTTCACGTCACCACCGCTAAGCTAAAGGAGGCTAATGTTGGGCTATAAAGGAGCTACAGCACGGTCACATGACTTCACGTCACCACCGCTAAGCTAAAGGTGGCTAATGTTGGGCTATAAAGGAACTACAGCACGGTCACATGACTTCACGTCACCACCGCTAAGCTAAAGGCAGCTAATGTTGGGTTATAAAGGAACTACAGCACGGTCACATGACTTCACGTCACCACCGCTAAGCTAAAGGAGGCTAATGTTGGGCTATAAAGGAACTACAGCACGGTCACATGACTTCACGTCACCACCGCTAAGCTAAAGGAGGCTAATGTTGGGCTATAAAGGAACTACAGCACGGTCACATGACTTCACGTCACCACCGCTAAGCTAAAGGAGGCTAATGTTCATGTTGTTTTGGATCTCACCTCCCAGCGTCCGTCTCTTTGAAGATGCCGTCTTGATTCGGGCAGAGTTCACAGCTCGGAGTGACTCCGTTCTTACAGGCGTCGCAGAACCACGGCTCCGTCGAGTTCTCCGACGCTGAGCTCATGATGGAGTCGCTCTCTCCGTCCACACCGTAACATCCTGAAAACACAGAAAGGGATCGTCACATTTAAGTTGTTGGCAATTACCACAGTGAGTATGAAGTTATAAAGATCAGAACTGTCCAAATCTGCAAAAATAAGAATCAAGATAATAAACAAGTGCCTTTGAATGAAATGACGTATGAAACCCATTTCATTTGGTAACCTCCTGAAAACACAGATAGGGATTGTCTTTACTCAATTTAATGTCATCAATGTGTCTCAAGCTGTCAGCAATGACCACGGTGAGTATGATGTTATAAAGATCTGGACTGATATCCAAATCTCCAAAAAGAGGAATTCAGATCATAAGAATAAAAGTGCCGTAGAATGAAATGACGTATGAAACCCATTTAATGTGATTTCTTACATGCAGGAAGAACAATACGTCCTACAGTCATATATTTCTATTCAACTGTTTCCCTATTCTGGAAACATTTGAGGAGCATCTGCAGTCCTGACTGATGTTATTCGTCTCTTGGAAGACGTGAATCCATCCATCATCAGCCCTGGAAGCGGGGAGATAACTGAATGCTATAAGGTTTGTTTGCCCTTCACTGCCAGGAGAAGGAACAACACAAAGCACAGAGACGGTGGAAATAGTCTCCGTTGGACAGATATTTATTTGCGGCTGGACTTCTAGACCTTTGTGGTAAAAACCTAAAGGACAAAAGAGTTATTCTTGGCCAACATTTAAGGACAAAGCTGTAAGAAATCAGCATAGAGAGACAGAAACTTCCCCCTACCGTATATCCTCTCTTTATATAATCAAATTGCCGTAAGCACAACATTTGGTAAATGCTAAATATGTCAAATGTCTATTGTTTATTTCCCCTTGCTTTACAGGCAGGTGACACTCGTGCTTTTAAATGTGGGCTTTTATCTTCCTAGTGTGTTGTATTGTTTGTACGTCATGTAGGAGAGCTCCTCAGTCTGTGGCTTCGGATCTGGTTTCAGTGTCTCGTGTTTTACATGTGCTTCATGTCCCGTCTGTTTCTTATGTATTTATGCTAGGTTTTTATACAGTTGTTGATGTGCAGCACCTTTTTAATGTGCTATAGAAATCAAATGGATTGGATTGGGATTCTGAGTTTCGTTTTTAGGCCGGGACAAGCATGCATGACAGGGATCAAACCCCCAAAGACTGTTGGATGACGGTGCCTCACAGACTAACTGAACTAACCAGCAGCAGTGTTAAAACAGGAGTGTATGAAGACATATAGTAAAGGGCGGTTGTTTATCCATAGGATCATCAAAGTGATAAATGAACATCGATGGCTCACTATTTGGCAGCAGTCTCCTACCATTCATTTTCAAAAGATATTCGACAGCTTTATTTTTCTTATACCACATTCACACCAGAACCGAACTCCGGTTCAAGCTCCGTAGAGCTTTTCAGGTTCAGAACCGGTTCTTCGGTTTAGCTCCGGCTCTTTTCACACTGCCCATGAGTCCGACTGGTGCTGTGTCATTGCGTCATCGTTTGCGTCATGACGTAACCGTTTGCGTGCCTGCTTCATAAAGCCAAACCGCGCGGAAACCCCTCACAGCTGACACAGACAACTGCGGTGTGAACAGGAAAACCCGGTGCTTTTCAAGCTCCAGCTCCAAACCGGCCCTGAAACACCGTTGGTGTGAATGAGGTATTATTTGACTACTTCTACGTACTAGTGCAATAATCAAATCCTAGTAAGCACAACATTTGATAAATAAAACATCGGTTCTATTATCTGAATGAAGTATTGTGGTCTTTGCAGAAATGTCCTGACCTTTAAATGATAAAGAATATCCTGGCCTAAAATCAATATCCTGCGTTTACACAAACTAATGGACCTGCATCTGTGTGTGACTGTATTACAGAGACATTTGGTTTCATCTCGTCTCCATATGGAGCACTTCAACTATATGTGTGTTCAAATAAGAGTTTCCGTGAGTCTGACTTTGACCGGAAATATCTTCAGAAGTTTAAAGCTCTCCGTTCATATCGTCTGGTAAAGACAAATAGCTGAAAGCTCAATACAAAGCGCACAGAAGAGGATTCGGTGCACGTTGATTTTCTTTGGAGATCCGACCAGAAAATACAGATTTTTGGAGTTCTGAGAAAAAAAATGCAGAATTCTCAACGTTCACTTTCTCTGAATTTAGATTTTTCTTTTGTTAATTTTCACTTTTTATTTTAAGTTTTCACTTTTTTCCAAATGTTCACTTTTTCAACAGAATTTTTTTTTTTTTCTGAAATGTGAGTTTTTCTCAGAATTTTTTTTTTTTTCCAAACATTCTGCATTTTTTTTTTTTTTGACTTTTTTAAAACCAGAATCAAATGTTTTCTTTTTTTTCGGGTGTTTCTTAATTCTCACTTTTTCCACATCACTTTGAATTTTTTCTGATTTTGATTTTTCAAGAATTTAATTTGTTTTATGAATATTTACTTTATTTCCCCTGAATTTGTACGTTTTCCCCCGGATTTTGATACGTGTGGAAGTCCGTCAAATGTAATTCTCTGCGGTCATATTGTCTGCTGAAAAATGCATTTGCTGAAAGCACAATTTAAATTGAGACTTCTCAGAATATGTCCCCTTTCGTCCGGTAGATTGAAATCATACCGATCAGGTTGACCGGCACAAAACGCTGCTTAAAACATAATTTAGAATAAAGTATTGTGAAGCTGCAGAGATATCCGGGCCTATAATTCATATTCTACAGAGTGAACAAAACATATTCCTTTGGCACAGATCCTCTTAAATAAAAATCACCATGTTCACTTCAAAATATTTTGCAATCATAATGAGAATTAGGATTCACAAGAGATCATTCCTTCTAATATCGAGAATCATCGCAATTGCAAAGTCAGTCAAAATAATCACAAAAAGTGTGTTTTTAAAATGAAGTGAGTTGGCCATATGGTGAATTAATGTTATATGTAGTGTAATGAGCATTATAATGAAAATACTGATGTAAAAAGATGATATAGTAATCCCATTATCAATCAATAAAACCTCATTTAGTCATTTCTCCACACGGTGCTTTTCTAACTCTCCAGGAACGTGTATAAAAGAGATAGACCTGGCTTTGCGGTCTCAAGCTGTCAATCTTCTGAGGCACAAATTGAACATTAGATAAAAAAATGGAGCCCCAGAGAAGCAAGACGAAGCCAAGCGGGAGAATTTTAATGTTGTCCTCTTAATTTTCTGAGGTTGCCTAAACAATTACTTGGCTGATGTGGTTTCTATGGCAGCTATTACACCAGCGAACGTGCTCCTTGCTACCAATGAGGGCAGCAATCAGTGCTCTGCCTCGCTGGGGAGATAACACTCTAACTCTAATTCAGTCAACCAGCCTTCAGGCTTTTTGAGCTATAGGAGAGACTCACAAATCAAGAAGCGAAATGTTCTGCATGCTGGGGAGGCAGGCGGCCGTGGAAAGCAAACACTGGGGCAGATGGGAGTGTTTACTCAGCTCCACTTTGTTTGGTGGCTCTTCTTCTGCGTTTGCTGCATTGAATCTGTTCTTCTGAGGCTTTTTGCTTTTTCACAAGCCACTGGTTTCTTCTTGGGATCAACTCAAAAAGGCAGAATCCACCAATCAAGGTCCTAATTATTCCACTGGGGCCATTAAGTCGCAGCTGGAAATTGTCGTGACCTTCAAAAAACTGAATTGGAGTCTAACGACCCGAGGTTTGGACATTAAGGCCGCACAATTAACCAAAATGGTGCAAAATCAAAATCCCAGTAAGCACAACCTTTGGTAAACGCAAAAAAATTACTTTTGAGGTTCTGACCTTTAAATGATTAAGAATATCCCGTCCTAAAATCAATATTCTGTGTTTGTACGATGGGTCTTCTCTTATCTCTATTCAATAATTGGAACATTGACAGCTTGATTTTCTAATTCAACTTCTTACAAGCTTGATGCTGGAGAATATGGTGGCACAATTTGTCGTAGTTTTTGTAAAATTGCTGCAGCATAGATTATTGCAATATCAAAAATCACAGTAAGCTCGATATTTGAAAATACAAAATATGCAACAATATCTGAATAAAGTATTGAGCTGCGAAGACGAACAGTATTCTGACGACTTCATGAAAAATCCTTGTTGTTACAGATAGATTTTGAAATTGCAATATCTGTCAATATTATCACCATTAGTTTTTTTCCAGCCCTTTTCAAATGCCCATTCTTCTTGAGATCAACTCAAAGACAGAATCAAGCTTTCATTTTTTCCCCTGTGGCAATTCATTCTCATCTTATTACGATACGATAATACTTTAAGAGTGAGATGAAATCTGAAATGCTCCTTGCATCACAGCAGCTCCATGTGTAACACCAACAGACACATATCAAGACACATGAGAAACAAACATTGAACATAACAGCGAGAGAGAAGCTGCTCAGAGAGCCTTCAGCGTGCATTTGGTCAGAATCAGAATCCGGCTTATCACCAGGCAGGTCGACACGTACGAGGAATTTGACTTTGAGTCATGGTGCAAACATAAAAGTAAAACAAAAATGTAAAACACAGATAGAGAACTATTTTAAGTACACTATAATAACATAACAAATCAAATGAAGCAGTATATATATTTTTCGCTCTAATGTGTTTGAGTGAAACATTGAAATAGAACGGAATAACATATATAAAAATATAAAAATATAAAAATATGTGAAAACCAGATATTGGGATTTAGCTCGTTATGATCTGGGGGCTCTGAACATTTGTTGTGACCTTCAGACTACCCCAAACATCACCACTGCCTCCATTTCCTCCCCGTCGGAGGCAGGAGAGGGGCCAAGGCTCCATTATTGCTCCACTCAACGTTTATTTTCCTACAGTGAAGGTATTACTGCGATACCTCTGGCAACAGTTGTGCGCTTCATCTCCCCTGATTGGGCTTTGAACCGCGCTAACTGGTTTGAGAACGACCACCATGCTGTTTAACCGCCTTACGGCTGAACCGTGGCACAAATCTCCGGTGTTCCCTTTGAACCCAGATACAAAGCTCAGACCGCTAAGCCACGGGTTGCTGGCTAATATGAGCTAAGCTGACAAAAAGTGATGACTACTGGATATCTTCATAATCCCTGGAGGAAAGATTATCCTTGTCAGAAATGACGAGCTTGGCAGGAAATACCAAAAAAAAGAAGATGAGGCAAAGGTAGAGTTGACTGAACCGAGAGAAGTGCTTTTTACTGAATTGAAGTTTAATAGGAAGACGTGTATGCTTGGCTTCCACAAAGGCTGAATGGACTGCGTTTATTTTGTGCTTTTCTAGTATTTCCTACCTCTCAAAGGGCTTTTAAATATGTCAGCATTCACCCGTTCATACAGAGGAAGCATGACCACCTGCTCAAGGAAACATTCACACACTGTTGGCTGGCTATAATAGTGTTGTGCAGAGATTATGTATTTTTTAGGCCGACCCGAAAGTGAGTATGGTTAAAGGGTTCCCTCGAGGAGTGGGATGTTTCCATTGGATTGATAACTAACTAACTATTTATATTCTATTCGATTTATATTTACTTGCACTATTTTATCTGTTTTATTGTGTTGCTCTGTTGGAGGTAGTGTTGCACGGTGTACCGATACTTGAAAGGTGTGGCGATACCCTGCCGTTAAAAACGTTACGATTCCTCCGTTTCATTAGTATCGGTACTTTAAGAATGACGGGGGAAAGTACTCCGGTGAGAAAGCGCCGTTTTAATAAGAGCCGTGTGTGTTCAGCGCTCTGCTTCCAATCCCTTCACTGCAGCCGTGCCTGCAGTCCCTCCCCTCTCAAGCACGCTCTAAGCCCCGCCCCTCTCAAGCACGCTCTAAGTCCCTCCCCTCTCAAGCACGCTCTAAGCCCCGCCCCTCTCAAGCACGCTCTAAGCCCCGCCCCTCTCAAGCACGCTCTAAGTCCCGCCCCTCTCAAGCACGCTCTAAGTCCCTCCCCTCTCAAGCACGCTCTAAGCCCCGCCCCTCTCAAGCACACTCTAAGTGCCTCCCCTCTCTCAAGCACGTTCTAAGTGCCTCCCCTCTCAAGCACGCTCTAAGCCCCGCCCCTCTCAAGCACGCTCTAAGCCCCGCCCCTCTCAAGCACACTAAGTGCCTCCCCTCTCTCAAGCACGTTCTAAGTCCCTCCCCTCTCAAGCACGCTCTAAGCCCCGCCCCTCTCAAGCACGCTCTAAGCCCGGCCCCTCTCAAGCACGCTCTAAGTCCCTCCCCTCTCAAGCACGCTCTAAGTCCCTCCCCTCTCAAGCACGCTCTAAGCCCCTCCCCTCTCAAGCACTTTCTAAGCCCCGCCCCTCTCAAGCACGCTCTAAGCCCCGCCCCTCTCAATCACGCTCTAAGTGCCTCCCCTCTCTCAAGCACGTTCTAAGTACCTCCCCTCTCAAGCACGCTCTAAGCCTCGCCCTTCTCAAGCACGCTCTAAGCCCCGCCCCTCTCAAGCACACTCTAAGTGCCTCCCCTCTCTCAAGCACGTTCTAAGTCCCTCCCCTCTCAAGCATGCTCTAAGCCCCGCCCCTCTCAAGCACGCTCTAAGTCCCTCCCCTCTCAAGCACGCTCTAAGTCCCTCCCCTTTCAAGCACGCTCTAAGTCCCTCCCCTCTCTCGTGCACGCGCTAGCTGCCAGAGCATGTGAGAAAACGAGAAGCATGGCTGCAAGTGGGAGTGCAACTGCCGCTGCGCCTCGGCTTGTTGACAAAAAAGACGTAAGAAGCGAAATGTTGATGTATTTGAGCTATATCTCTGAAAGTGAGGGCAAGCCGTCACGCCTGTCTGTGAGAGATGAATTAATTTGATTTAATACGAATTCTTGTCATTTTTTTATTTATTGTTCTCATTGTTTCAAAGTGTGTGTTATAATTCTGGTGTGAAATAAAGCACATTACCGTAATTTTCGGACTATAAGCCGCGCCTTTTTCCCATTTTTCGACGCTGCGGTTTATATAACGGTGCGGCTAATCTATGGATTTTTAAAGCTAACGGCCGTTGAAAAGTTTGTGTGTCTGAAACGCTATGTGATACAGTACAGTTTACACAGCACAGTACATGTTCTGTAGCTACTATTGCACTGCGGCTTATAGTCCAGTGCGGCTTATATATGTACACATCATTCAACTTAGCTGCTGCGGCTTATATTCAGGCCTTATAGTCCGAAAATTACGGTACTTACATTTAAGACTGTTTCTCTTTTTTTAAGAAAAGTATCGAAAAAGAATCGGAATCGCAATTCTTGACTTGGTGTTGGCATCGAAACCAAAATGTTGGTATTGTGACAACACTAGTTGGAGGAGCCTCAGATTTCCATTGTCATATCTGCACTGTAGCTCTGTACAGGGCAATAAAAGCCTTGAACTACAAACACGTTCAAAAAGCCTTTGAGAAGAGGGAACCAGAAGGGGTCCATTCACTCTTTGTCACGTGAGACAAGTGGTTAAGGATCTTGTACAAGTATACATTGAATATGTATTGTATAATTAAGTTATATTTGGTTACTGTACTCAGGGTCAGATCACTGCCGCAGGTTTATCTGTCCTTTCAGCTGCAATAGACTGAGTCTGCTGACTCTTCATTCAATAACACAACTTCCTCTTACAATTACATTTGTTCATTTCTTACCAAAAGGGGATTCAAATGTGGACAATCAAACAATGCATGACAGGGATCACACCCCCAAAGACTGTTGGATGACGGTGCCTCACAGACTAACTGAGCTAACCAGCAGCAGTGTTAAAACAGGAGCGTATGAAGACATATAGTAAAGGGCGGTTGTTTATCCATAGGATCATCAAAGTGATAAATGAACATCTGACAGAACATCGATGGCTCACTATTTGGCAGCAGTCTCCTACCATTCATTTTCAAAAGATATCTATAAACCGGAGCAATAACAAGGTGTTTCCATTTCCATGCCAGACTAGATACCCCTAACCCTGAGGGACGGTTAGAGCAACGTGTTCGACACGCTCTCCACCACTATCATCATTAAACACTAAGTGATGGAATATCTTTCATCCTCGCCTCCTTTCTGAAGCTGGCAACACAACTCATCATAAGACACATTATGTTGGGTTTTCCACTCATTAGCCAACCATCTGTACGTCTATATTTACAGCAGAGCAGGAGTGGTTGGAGGAGTGCCAGACGGCAGCCGTGTTGTGAATTGATGGATGAAAGAAATCCCCCAGATCCTGATTTTAAATGTAAAGATTTGAGGTTATTCTAAAGTCCTCTGTGATGGCAGACCGAAGCTGAATACGGTATGTTTTAGAAGAGGCCCGAGGGACACAGAAAAGTTAGTAACGTCAGACTTTTCTTACGATTGAACTGAACAGAAAAGGGACCAGTATAAGCACTCAGCACATATTATATTAACAGCTCAATTTGAGTATAAAACTTCGTACAGTAACGAAGTATTTGTACTCCTCTACTCCCCACCTCTGTGCTTGGTGATGATCAAAAGGCAGACCGGTAGGAAAGCAGGACTCCTGAGCTCTCTGTGGAGAATCTTTCTCTGTGGGGAATCTTTCTTTATGGACTCGCTGCTGTTTGATCTCTCACCCCTGGTTCGTGAGCGTTTCATGTCGGCCTCTCCTCGTCTGAGAGGGAGAGACAGAGTCCGGACGGTGACAGAACAAAGAGAAGACGTGAAGAAGAGCAGAGAGACGGATACTGACAGCTCCTCTCTCATCTCCACTCAGAGTTATTCTGTTTCCCCTCGTCTTCACCTCCAACAAGAGGCTGTGTGATCTCTGAAATGAGCTGCCGTGTTATGAGACACCTTTTAGCAGGGTGGGATGTCTCTGGAAATACAGACATCGCTACAGACGTCCCTAGCAATACAGATACGAATGATAAATCCAATATGACCGTCTCTACTTAGACAGTCCCTAGCAATACAGATAGGAATGATAAATCCAATATGACCGTCTCTACTTAGACAGTCCCTAGCAATACAGATACGAATGATAAATCCAATATGACCGTCTCTAGTTAGACAGTCCCTAGCAATACAGATACGAATGATAAATCCAATATGACCGTCTCTAGTTAGACAGTCCCTAGCAATACAGATACGAATGATAAATCCAATATGACCGTCTCTAGTTAGACAGTCCCTAGCAATACAGATAGGAATGATAAATCCAATATGACCGTCTCTAGTTAGACAGTCCCTAGCAATACAGATACTGACGTCTACAGAAATACAATTCTGACTTATCCATCTTGCAAAGAATATAGAGCCGTTACTTTGTGTAGAATCGCCTACAAACGATATTCAGCACCAAAATTCTTCAACAGACGTGTTTATTTTTTTGCATTCACTTAATATTGCACTTTTCTGCAATTTGGATATTCCACTAGTCCACATCACGATAATTCTGCAGCCCCAATTTCCGCTTCTATCCAATAGGATCGCGAGTGTTGCAAAGTGATGTCACTATGTTCCGGAAGTAAATAAAGGAGTCCAATTATCAGTAGTTCATCTATCAGTCTAAAAGCTTTTTTGGTGTTGTTTATTTCTTATTCTCTCTAGGTTTATTGGACTTTTCTACACAGCTATGGTTCAGATAATGGTCCAAAATTACGTGAAATTGCATATTTTAATTGAACGGCACACGACTTTTGTGCTGGACCCCAATCAAATGCACACAAACATTGGAAAAACATTAATATATATATTTAAATAATAAGTAATGATGCATGTTATCATCATGTCTGACTAATAACTGGTCTGTTTTGTCGCTGAATGGCAGTGAAACATGCAGGGGGGGACTGGAGACTTTGTGACTTCATTTCCATGGTAACGCATAATCCAGACATTTCCTCATGTCTGAGCCACACCACATGGACAAGCAAAGGCATATGTTGGCCTGTCTGTATGCAGATAAGACAGGGAAGACAGGTGGAGGAGCGCCAAGGTCTCTTTATTTCCAGTTAATTGTATATTTTAAGGTTGTGATGTATCGTAATGTAAGGAGTGTGAGGAGCAGATTCAGATCTGTACTGTAAATTAAACTACAACTGATAATAAACAAGAGATAGTGACAAAAAAATGATGAGGTATGGAATAAAACCTCCGATAGATATATCAATTTAGACCACAAGTACACAGGAAGTTTATGACTAGAATGTGGTTGGAGAGGTAGAAAGGACCACCTCTCTCCTGCATACAACCGAGTCTAACTTCCGTCTTTCCAGAGATTAGACACGTCCTAATGGAAAAAATATCTCAACCAAACAAACGGGATAATTTTAAATCTGCTCCTAATAACTGTAAATTAAACTACAACTGATAATTAACCCTAAATAAACAAGAGATTGTGACAAAAAAGTACACAGGAACTCAAGCTCATTACTAGAATAAGGTTCCATATTTAACTGAGCCAAAGCCTTCCTGTCCTTTGAGAGGCAGATAGGAGTCTCGCTTCAGTCTTTCCAGAGATTAGACACGTCCTCCAGGAAGAAAATACCAACCAAACAAACTAACGAGATAATTTAAAACCTGCTCCTAATATCTGGTATCTGTCCGTGGAGAGGACGGTGTCCACCCTACAGTCTGCGTGTGTGTGTGTGTGTGTGTGTGTGTGTGTGTGTGTGTGTGTGTGTGTGTGTGTGTGTGTGTGTGTGTGTGTGTGTGTGTGTGTGTGTGTGTGTGTGTGTCTTCAGACGCTATGGAGCATTCATTTTACAGGTGCGACTCTACGTACATGTTGAATAAAATCCAGCTCACAGGTTGACTTTAAAGGTTAACAAATATGCAGTAGTGTTCAGTGTCAAATATTTCTTTGTAATTCACTTATTAGAATCACACACATTCTGTGTTCTGTATTTAATAATTCTGTGATCTTTATTCACTAAACGTTAAAAACCTGAATAGGTCTTAAATCAGTGGGCAGAAGCTCCAAAATGCAGTTGTTGCATGTACACAGACCATTATGTTTATGGGACTTCCCCCTCTTCAGATTGTGTCCCTCAAGCTTTCCTCTTCCCTCTTCATCAATGTGTTCCACGGGAGAGGAGTGGAGGTATGAGGGAAAACTAAATATATGTTAACGACCGATGTGTGATCTGTTGTCAGTGAATAAACGGAGATTAGTTACATGAGAACATGCCAGAGGGGTGTGTGTACATGTTAGAGAGGTGTGTGTGTGTGTGTGTGTGTGTGTGTGTGTGTGTGTGTGTGTGTGTGTTAGACATTCTAACAATCCTTCTCAAAGGTGTTCACTGCTTCAGGGCTAAACCCCGTTACAGCCAATCACAGAGATGTTAGAGTGTCAATGCAAGTTATTTTTACGTTATATGATGTGTGAACATGTGCTAGTTATTTAATTAACACAAGAAAAGTCTGTTAACTGTCAGTATTCAGTCGTTAATACTGTGGGGCAAACTTCTGAAGCAATTGGAAACAGGACTCAGAGACACGAGGACAGCTGGAGCTCTGATGGCAAATACTGACGGTTTATTTGGAGCTTCGGACGGAGAACTCACGAGACATGTGGTGTGTCACGAGATGACAGCGGAAGCCAAACCCATTCTGAAGAACTCTTTCTGCAGCTCGAGGTTTTAACTAGTTCAGAGTGTAATACTCAATGTGAGACTAAAGCATTATGGAGCCTGAATCTAACTAGAGCTCTCGTCCATAGGAAAGAATGAGCTCCAGGGAACCTTCGTCCCTGAACAGTGAACTCCCTCATGGAGGCTTGTGCTCCGTCATAGACTGGCAACAACAATGCGCCCAAGCTGCCCCTCCTAAAGAGAGATAGCAGCGATACCCAAGGCCGTAGACCTGTGCCACGGGAAAGGAGAAAACAAGAGCCGCGTTCACACCGCAGCACTTTTCCCACTTTACTTCCGATATAGTTCCGAAAATGTGCGTTCACACCTGGGAGTCCCAGCAGCTTCTACTGAAGCCTTCCCAACTCCGGGGACTTCGGGTGGCAGTATACGCCGTGAAGTTGTTTGCGGCCTGACAGTAAACCCGAAGAAGAAGAAGAAGAAGAAGAAGAAGAAGAAGAAGAAGAAGAAGAAGAAGAAGAAGAAGAAGAAGAAGAAAAAGAAGAAGAAGAAGAAGAAGAAGAAACGTCAGCGGCTTCATTTGCGTAATCCTCCCCCAGGAACTTATTCCGGTGTGAATGCGATCTGCTCTCAAGTTCATGAGAACTCTTTAGTTCATGAGAACTAAAGAGTTCTGATGAACTAAAGAGTTCTCATGAACTAAAGAGTTCTGATGAACTAAAGAGTTCTCATGAACTAAAGAGTTCTGATGAACTAAAGAGTTCTCATGAACTAAGTTCTGATGAACCTTTGTGGGGAAAGTAGTGCGGTGTGAAAGCGCCTCATGAACTGTGTCGAAGGTTGAATACCTAAGCAAATTATTCCCTAACAAATACTACAGTAATATTACAACATGTTCTAAAAAGGTTACTGTAGGGCGCTTAGTCCTGGTGAAATGAACCCTTATGGTTTGTTTCATAGTGTCCATATTACAGAACACCAAATACAAAGATGTATGTACTGAGGGATGTGTAATAAAGAGGGTCAATTCTCCATTTAGTTTATTATGAAGGACCTGCGATTGTGATTATTTCTAGGTGTCCTCTCATTATGTCTAATTCATATTCTTATCAAGAACCAATCCATCAACCACCAACTCATGTGCTGAATGGCCCAGGCTCTAATAGCTTAACATCTATAAGAGCTTCATTATTATACTATATACAGATTTCACGTCCAAAATAAGAGAAGCAGCTTTGTCAGGAGCTTTGAAATGAGGTGCAACAAGGGTGAATTCATTAATATATGAAGTGATTGAGAATTAGTGGCGTCACATTGATCCAATTTGCACGCTCCCAGTCTCACAGGGTTATTGATCCGTTTCCTACGCACTCATTTTTTGAAGTCAAAGACAAATACCTGCCCTGATTTTATAGAGTATATAAATCCACACGCTTTTGAGTCATTAAACCTCGTGAACTGTAATCAGATTACATTTCTCTGTGACGCAGTCGTTACAGTTATAAGCAGGATGTTATCTAGTTGCTGCGTGCTAGTCATGAAATGTGGGTGTGTCCTCCCTCCTCTGATTTGTACTAAGTTTTCATGCCTCCAGCATCTGCCTTTTAGCTGCCATTGACTCCCATTAAAGCAAAAAGGGTTAGGATCCTCATATAACTGCCTGCTGGGAATTGGTAGAGGGATGACATTTGGTGTGGGGGATGGTCTCTTCCCATGCTTTCTCCCTTTTCACTTGTGCTACACTCAGGAGTTCATGGATGAGGAGACGGATGAGAAAGTCTCTACTTCTATGAATAGTTATCACCGCAGTAAACCGCATTTGATTCTATCTTAATGAACATTATTCAATGTTCTGTTCTTGTACATATCATATTCTATACACATGTATATAGACTTCTTGCACTATTTTGTATTTTATGATATATGCAGCATTGTTGGAGGATCTCAGGTCAGAAGAATTTCATTTCCATCTCTACTCTTAGCTGCTGAGCATCTGATGAAACAACCTTTGAATCTTTGAATCTTATGAATCTTATGAATCTTGAATAAACAGGCTTTACACAGCGAGCATCGTGGAGGAAAGGTCGCCCGTTTGACGGAGGAATCGCCATCTTTATAAGACATTGAGTAAGATACAGGTACCTTGACTACCTGTATCTCACCTGGACCAGTGTCACGATGGGAACTGAGCTAAAGAAAAGAATTAGTGCTGATCTGATGAGGTTTCACTTTATTTTGTCCTTTGATTTAAGGGAGCTGATGCTACAGAGGCCAAAAGTAATATAACTAGTAATGTAACTGATTACTTCCAGCAGTGAGCAATTAAGTAAAGGAAGTAACTTCAAGTAACTAGTAATGTGTAATGCATGACTTTCTTTGACCAACTTCCCAACAACTCACCCTCGTGCACGGTCACCCCGCAGTTGTCACACTGAATGATCTCGTCTGCGTCCTCGCTGTTGTCTCCCAGACAGACGCAGCAGATCAGGATGTGCTGAGCCGTCCAGGTCTGAGCGCGGTCCAGCAAAGCTTCCTGGGAAATCAGAAACAGAGACACAGTAAAGCCACTTATCAACGTTGGTAAATCCCACATACAATGCTCATGGAGTCACTGCGCTAAGTCCAATTGTCCTGGAGTCAGTGCGATAGCATCCAAAGCTCTCGTTGGATTATATGTGAATGTTGTTTGGAGCGCAAAGAAGCCAAATACCTCATTCATGAGCTGCGCTTTATAAAAGGACTATAACGTGGGGAGGACAGATTTAGTTTAGTTTCTCTCACTGAGAACAAAGAACGGGGAACAAGAAGTCTGTCCCGATGAAACTAAAGTATAATAACACAACTGTGACTATCAGGCGATATCATTTCAGAGACAAGGTAAACATGACAGTCTGAGTAAGCTGCTGTTACTACAATTCACACTTTTCAACTGAACTGGAAAAAAGTTTGTGGACTAATTGTGAATTTTACAGATTTTCCCAAACCCGTTTTCTCACATTTAAGAAGCTGACACTACTGAAAGCTAACGTTACTAAAAGCTGACACTACTGTTAGCTTCCATTACAAACAGCTTCACCCAACATGTTTCTGTCTACAGCGGCAATGCAAGAAGTAAAATATCATCAAATAGTAGAAAATGACTTTTCCGATGGTCAAACTCAAGGCCCGGGGGCCAAATCCGGCCCGCGACCTAATTTTATGTGGCCTTGCAAAGAATATAATATACAATACAATTGGTGTAATTGTTGAATATTTACTTTCAATTATTTGCCGTAGACTTCTGCTTTCAGACGTAGTTATTTGGGAAGGTATTACCAGAACTGATGTAATATAGTACATTATTTAATATATATTATATATTTACATATGTATATTATTTATATATAATTAAAATGACAACCGGCCCTTTGAGTGCAACCATAATGCTGATGTGGCCCGGGATCAAATTGAGTTCGACACCCCTGGTCTAATTGATTAGTTGTCTAATTGCTGCTGCCCTTATATGGTGCAATTAGCTAGAAATCTAATGTATGCCTGCTCTCTCTCTGACATCTGACACCTCTGTATGATTTGTAACTGTCTGTTGCATTTATATATAGTTTTTTCTCAATAATTTCACTTAAAACTGATGCGTAAAATTCAGCTATTCCACATGGTTATTTCTAGGGATGCTCCGATCCGATACTCACTCTCGGCCGATCGATCGATCGGTGCTCTCTATAAAGGCCGATCAGGAGAGCCGATCACATGACGCAAAATACATGACAATTTTCTCTGAGAGAGAGAGAGAGAGAGAGAGAGAGAGAGAGAGAGAGAGAGAGAGAGAGAGAGAGAGAGAGAGGAAGAGAGAGAGAGAGGAAGAGAGAGAGAGAGGAAGATAGAGAGGAAGAGAGAGAGAGAGGAAGAGAGAGAGAGAGAGGAAGAGAGAGAGAGGAAGATAGAGAGGAAGAGAGAGAGAGAGAGAGAGAGAGAGAGGGAGAGAGAGAGAGAGAGGGAGAGGAAGAGAGAGAGAGAGGAAGATAGAGAGAGAGAGAGAGAGGAAGAGAGAGAGGAAGAGAGAGAGAGAGAGGAAGAGAGAGAGAGAGAGAGAGAGAGAGAGAGAGAGAGAGAGAGGAAGATAGAGAGGAAGAGAGAGAGAGAGAGAGGAAGAGAGAGAGGAAGAGAGAGAGAGAGAGAGGAAGAGAGAGAGGAAGAGAGAGAGAGAGAGAGAGAGGAAGAGAGAGAGAGAGGAAGATAGAGAGAGAGAGAGGAAGATAGAGAGAGAGAGAGGAAGATAGAGAGAGAGAGAGAGAGAGAGAGAGAGAGAGAGAGAGAGAGAGAGAGAGAGAGAGAGAGAGAGAGCGCTTCCTCTCATCTCTCCCGTGTTATTCTCCAAAGTTAATGTGAACTTGAATAACGTGCTTCATTTGAATGTAATGATTATGTTTGTTGTTGTTTGTGGAAGCTCCAGAGAATGAGCCCCATCACTTTAAATGGAAGATGCCCATAGGCCCCGCCCACTCGATCGGATCGGCCGATACTGATTCCGGCGACCGGCCCCAACATTGGCGACCGGAGCCTCCCTAGTTATTTCATACAGACGGAACATGCTGTAACCTGATGGATCATGTTTGAGTTTTAAAATGTGTCCATGGATCCACAAAGCGAGACTGTCTCGTCTTGTGAGTTCCGTTTCTCCAAAGACGAGACAGCAGAACCACACGCTGTCCTTTGACTCACCTCGTTTCTCTTCCCCTGAGACATGCTGTCATTGGTCAGCTCTTCATCGAACGCATTGCTGCTCTTCGTCTTCTTCTTGGGTTTCTTCAGGTCTTTGTCACTGTCACTGCTCGTATCTTTGTTGTTGTTACTGTTCTCCTGCCCATCCTCCTTGTCATCATCGTCATCATCATCATCATCGTCGTCGTCATCGTCATCATCATTATCATCATCGTCATCATCATCGTCGTCACTAGCGCTGCCTCCCTCCTCTTCCTCATCTCCTCCTCCTCCTCCTCCTCCTTTCTGACCCCCAGTCTTTCCCTTCTTCTTCCCAACGCTCGGTCTCCAGTCGTTATCGTCCTCGCTGTCGTAGTCGTCCATTTCGTTCAGATCCTCCATGGTGGTGAAGTCCAGGAGAGGTCGGTTCCTCCTGAAATTCCACTTCTTCGTCTCCGTTTGATTTTCCTCCGTGTTTCCAGACGTTGATTCGGACTCCGGCTCTTTTTCCAGGTCTTTTTCCAGGTCTTTTTCCAGGTCTTTTTCCAGGTCTTTCTCCAGGTCTTTTTCCGGCTCTGGATCGGACGTTTTCTTGCTCTTCCGTCTGCTTTTAGTCGCTGGAACAATAGGGGTTTCCTTCGTGGAGCCATCGGAGGAAGACGGCGGTTGTTTTGATTTCTCTTCGTCTTCCGTTAGATTTCCGTCCGCTGCCAAGTCTTTGGCTTCGTTCTCGTCGATAGCTTCGTCTGCAGAGCCGGCGTTTTCGGAGTCGCTTTCTGATCCGGCGGCGCTCGCTTTGGATCCCTCGTCTTCATCGCTGCCGTTTCCTGTGCCGTCAGATCCTAGAAGAGAATAACAAATAACAACAAAATCAAAGCAGAGAACAAATTAGATCGTCCTGAAAGTCCTGAGGCCTGTACTACGAAGCTGGATGTTCTCTTAGCGGCTAACTTCAGGTTAACTCGGGGTTTCCGGTCCTACGAAGCTGGTTCTCTTTTTAGCGGGCTAGATCTCCATGGTAACTGATGCTGAGCGGCTAGCCTGCCCCGGAGCAGGTTAGGTTGCAGGCTCAACTCAGTGAAAGCACTGCCTGCTGACCAATCAGAGCTCAGTGTGCGGAGTTTAAAGCGATCAAGTCATATTACAGGAGAAAGGAAATAGAGAAAAGCTGCCGTTGCAGAAAGACGGCCGGCAAAAATCAGCGACTGTGTGAACGTGAACATTAATAGAATATCACCTCCCATCTTCAGAGCAATCTGACTATTAGAACATTAGCGTTAAGAAAGCTTACTTAATGGTGGGGCAGGTAATTTTGGAGAAACCAGCTCGAGTGCGCTAGAATTTGAAAAAATCTGCCACTTCCTCACAGAGCCCCTTCTCCAACACACACGAACGCGCACATGACCAATGAGGGCACGAGATAAGTTTGTGCACAGATGGAAGGCTGACAGGCAGGTAGGCCATCCAGTTACTTTAGCCGGGCCGGTTCAGATGATTGGTCGTGCTTTTTACAGAACCACGGCTTCCACAGAAGATATTTCTTTATGGATTTTTTGTCAAAGCTCTTCAGATATTCATTGCTATCGGGATGTTAAGAGCATTCCATGGAATATAACAAAAGGTGTATCTCGAGCCGGTTTCTCAAACTTACCTACCCCACCTTTAAATATCTGCCACAACACAAGTAACCAGATCAAAGTAACATTACGTACAGTCCGCGGCACTGTGAGTGCAGACGTCGATGTGTACCATTATCAATCATATCACATCATAATGTATCATATATCTCCTGATCTGAGTCAGCTGAGCCGTATCTGGCCGTGCAACACTCACAGTGTCACATACTGGATGCAGAAGGATTATTTGAAGCAACACATTAAGTTGAGGAAACACTCGAGTCAAATGTAATGAAAGTCAGATGGTGTCTTAGACGGGGCAGTGATATCATAAACCTGTTCATGTACGCATTCAAACACTTGTTCTGTTACCAGCTGTATTCACCTTGCAGGTGCAGCTATGTGGCTTTGATCCTGGATCAAGTGTTTAAGTCATGGATGTTTAAAGTTTAACTTCTTCATATGTCTAATATTATAGTTGACTTTTCATTCAGGAAGTATGACGCTGCGCTGTCTGTACGCTTCTCCATGTTTGTGATTGGTCAAATGTTGCTAACCCCGCCCCTTTCATGTGAACGCTCACATAACTAGATATGGCAAAGCTGGCTTGAGTTAACGAGTTTATCATTTTTCAGAAAATGCATAAAAGAGGTTTAAATAGATTTAAAATGTTCCACATTTTTCTCATTTTGCAAAGAAATGGTTCAAACTAAACATGTATTGGATGTTGGTAGAGGTTGATGTGATGGTAGGGCTGCAAAAAGGATTTATTAGATGATTTGAACTGTTATAGGAGTTGAAATCAGATTCTCAATATAAGAGGGAATGATTCTTTTTGAAACGTTTACAAATATATATTAAAATGATCATGGTGTTATCTTTTAAGATGTGTCCCAAACAAGTGGTTAGGGTTATGTGAGATCCCATAATGCCGCTGATCTCTTCCTGTTTACCTGTGGCGTCGCCCACTTCAAAGTCACTGTCGTCGGAGCTGTCATAATCCAAGGCGTCCAATAGGGAGGCGGCGAGGGGCTTCACCTGCCGCCGCTTCACACCTCGGTCCACTGCAAACACAGAGCTCAAGTTAGCTGGGAAAGTCTATATAATATCCTGCTTTACTCAAAAGATCCAATTCAACATTCAAAGGTTTTATCATCAGATGCTCAGCAGCTCCAGTGTAGAAATGGAAATGACATTCTTCTGACCTGAGATCCTCCAACAACGCAACATATATAATCAAATACAACAATTTAAAATAGTGCAAGAAGTCTATATACCGTAATTTTCGGACTATAAGCCACACCTGAATATAAGCCGCAGCAGCGGCATACCACTCTCGGTTCCACTTTTATTTTTGCGCGCTACCTGTCTCACTCTTTTCCGGCCTCCAGCTTTTCCTGCTGGAACCCGCCGCTTAAAGGTGGGGGTCCGCGGACCGGCCATAGAGCCCATAGAGTTAAAGGTGTTGGCCGTTAGCTGTAAAAATCCATAGATTAGCCGCACTGTTATATAAACCGCAGCGTCGAAAAATAGGGAAAAAGGCGCGGCTTATAGTCCGAAAATTACGGTATATGTAAATAGAATGTTATATATATATACAAGAACAGAATATGAAATTAAATAATGTACATTAAGACTAAATTAAATACGGTTTACCTACTACCTACCTATCTATCCATCTATCCATCCATCTCTCTATCCATCCATCTATCTATCCATCTATCCATCTATCCATCTCTCTATCCATCCATCTACCTATCCATCTATCCATCCATCTCTCTATCCATCCATCTATCCATCTATCCGTCCATCCATCTCTATCCATCCATCTACCTATCTATCTATCCATCCATCCATCCATCTATCCATCTATCTATCCATCCATCCATCTATCTATCTATCCATCTATCCATCTCTCTATCCATCCATCTACCTATCCATCTATCCATCCATCTCTCTATCCATCCATCTACCTATCCATCTATCCATCCATCTCTCTATCCATCCATCTATCCATCTATCCGTCCATCCATCTCTATCCATCCATCTACCTATCTATCTATCCATCCATCCATCTATCCATCCATCCATCTATCTATCCATCTATCCATCTATCCATCTCTCTATCCATCCATCTACCTATCCATCTATCCATCCATCTCTCTATCCATCCATCTACCTATCCATCTATCCATCCATCTCTCTATCCATCCATCTATCCATCTATCCGTCCATCCATCTCTATCCATCCATCTACCTACCTATCTATCTATCCATCTATCCATCAATCCATCTATTTATCCATCCATCTATCCATCTATCCATCCATCTATCTATCCATCCATCTATCTATCTATCCATCCATCTATCCATCTATCCATCCATCCATCTATCGCTCCATCTATCTATCTCTCTAACTATCTATCTATCCATCCATCTATCTATATCCATCCATCCATCCATTCATCTATCCATCCATCCATCTAACTATCTATCTATCCATCCATCTATCTATATCCATCCATCCATCAATCCATCCATCTATCCATCCATCCATCCATCTATCCATTCATCTATCCATCCATCTATCTATCCATCCATCTATCTATCTATCTATCCATCCATCTATCTATCTATCTATCCATCCATCTATCTATCCATTCATCTATCTATCTATCTATCCATCTATCCATCCATCTATCTATCAATCCATCCATCTATCTATCCATCCATCAATCCATCCATCTATCTATCTATCTATCCATCCATCAATCCATCCATGTATCTATCTATCTATCCATCCATCTATCCATCCATCCATCAATCCATCCATCTATCTATCTATCTATCCATCCATCTATCCATCCATCAATCCATCCATCTATCTATCTATCCATCCATCTATCCATCCATCCATCTATCGCTCCATCTATCTATCTCTCTAACTATCTATCTATCCATCCATCTATCTATATCCATCCATCCATCCATTCATCTATCCATCCATCCATCCATCCATCCATCTATCTATCTATCCATCCATCTCTCTAACTATCTATCTCTCCATCTATGCTATTGCACTGATAACAGCCTGTTATTAAAGCGTTGCCTGAAGCTCCCACACAAAAGAGAGAGAGATGTCCTCAAAGCATTGAATGGATACTGATTGTATAAAACAGACTGTCAAAGGAACATTCATTCTGTCTTTAAATATATCAAGGACTGATATGTCCATAATTAGATGACATGCTATATCTCTGGGCTGAAGCAACAATCTCTTTGATTAGTTTACGTAACTTCATCAGGATGAGTACCTTTGTTAAAACATGTATTCATATTTATCATAAAGCTGATCAAGAAGTGGAACTTATGTGATATTCATTTTGGTATTCCAGGTTATTGTGTCGGGGGAACTAGTCCGAATCTACTTCAAAGTTTGAGAAACGTTCAAGCGCCAAGCTCGTAAAGTAGACAACGGTATATCCCCCTTTAGATCGATGCAAGATTGTGTTTCATATTGCTTTTAAATACGTAAACAACCAAGGGCACCATATAGTTCAACGCACGGGAGGAGACCGTGTAGACATCCAGCTAAGAGTCTGCATCACTCTAATGTAAGGATTCAGGTTAATACACTAACAAAGTTCTTCTGCCTCCAAAACCTCACTCAACATCGTGTTCACAGCACATTCAAGCAGCACTCCATCGATGTGGGAGTGCAGAATAAAATGCAACCTATAAAGTGTCTTATACCAAAACAGATCACTTTCCTGCATGTTTAGGAAGCAGGTTAACAGACTCATCTGCTAATCTATGAAGACAACAAGCTCATCTTATTCTATTTTACATATACTTACAAGATAGTTAAAATCAGGGGTGCACATAACTGGTACGCAGGTACGCGGCACAAATCTGAATTGTGTAACGTCATTTGTGTCACTACGCGCCTTTGCCTACCTCAAAACAAAACACATATTTCGTCTACACGTGTTTCTTGTAAACACTCAATGGAGTAAACTACGACACATTAAGCAGCTACGTTGCCGTTTCGCTCCCTGCTAAAAATCTTCAGACTTTCTATGACTGATTGACCTGGTCCTGGCTGAGCCGCGCAGGACATGACCGACGGACCTGTGAAGCTCTACAGGAGGCTTAAATCACCGGACGACAGAGTTGGTCGCCGTGTGCACAGACAGGGTGAACGTCGGTATGAACAACAGAATTGTGCCAAAACTCGGCCGACTGGCTGCAGAGGGAGAGTCCCTGAGCACTTTCTGTGCCCCGCGCACACACTGGAGACCTGCGCAACATCAGCTGATCACAACGTGCACGCTCTGTGGTCAAGCTGCTGCAGTTTGATTTACAACAGAGTGGAGTAAAACACACAGCTGCAGACTCACTCAGGGTGCTATGGAAGAGTTTGAAATCAGACAGAGGTGGAAGAAGTACTCAGATCTTGTTCTTGAGTAAAAGTAGAAGTACTCAGATCTTGTTCTTGAGTAAAAGTAGAAGTACTCAGATCTTGTACTTGAGTAAAAGTAGAAGTACTCAGATCTTGTACTTGAGTAAAAGTAGAAGTACTCAGATCTTGTACTTGAGTAAAAGTAGAAGTACTCAGATCTTGTACTTGAGTAAAAGTAGAAGTACTCAGATCTTGTTCTTGAGTAAAAGTAGAAGTACTCAGATCTTGTACTTGAGTAAAAGTAGAAGTACTCAGATCTTGTTCTTGAGTAAAAGTAGAAGTACTCAGATCTTGTTCTTGAGTAAAAGTAGAAGTACTCAGATCTTGTTCTTGAGTAAAAGTAGAAGTACTGAGATCTTGTTCTTGAGTAAAAGTAGAAGTACTCAGATCTTGTAGTAAAAGTAGAAGTACTCAGATCTTATACTTGAGTAAAAGTAGAAGTACTCAGATCTTGTACTTGAGTAAAAGTAGAAGTACCAGAGTGTAGGAATACTCTGTTACAGTAAAAGTCCTGCATTCAAAATGTTCCTCAAGTGAAAGTAGAAAAGTATTCTCATCAGAATATAGTGAAAGACAGTAAAAGTAGTCGTTGTGCAGATTGGTCCATTTCAGAATAATAGATATGATATGTTTTATAATGATTGATCATGAAAGTGTTCTCAAAGCTGGTAAAGGTGCAGCTAGTCTGAATGACTTTGTATACTGCAGGGTAGCTGGTGGATTTACTCCAGGTGGAACTAAAGTCTGATTTAACACTTGATTAGATTTCACATCATTCATCCACATCTGTGAAGTAACTAAAGGTATTAATACATGTAGTGGAGGAGAAGTACTCCATGTACCTCTGAACTGTAGTGGAGTGGAAGTACACAGGAGCATCAAAGTCAAGTAAAGTACAAATATCTCAAAATGATACTTAAGTACTTGAAGAAGTGTACTTAGTATTTTCCCACATCTGAAATCAGATATGACTTCAAGTCATCATTTCTTAGTATTTGATCCTTCAACTTGGAAATGCAAGAACTTCAAAGTTTTGGCAACAACTTTTGGAGAAAGCAAATTGGAGGCTTAAAAAGAGACAGGGAGGTTCATCTTCATCATCTTCATCATCTAGCATGCAAGAAGTGTGAACAGAGGAAAGTGAAGAAGACACTGAGGAGGACCACGCTTCGTGTGGGGCGAGTACCAAACGCTGTCTCCTGGTACTCATCTGAGTAACTCAGTCAAAAGGTGATGTGCACCCCTGGCTGTAACATCCTTTATTGTTGTAGGTCTTCTATATTGTGTTGCATAGTTGAAAGAGCCTAGGACTTCAGATGTTCCCTGCAGCTGCTATTCAGAAGATGATCAAACCTTTTGACTCTTGAATCTAAGAAACCGAGAGAAGCATCAGTCCTAGTTTCAGATTTGAGGAATCAGCACATCTACTGGTGTTTGTTTACATCATGCAGACATTAACACAGACCTCTGGGACTTCATGAAACATGAATTAAACCCTCCAGCTTTAATAACAAGCCACCCTGATGCTGATATATTAAGATGAGATTCATTTCTATTTGATCTGTATTGACTTGCACTATCTTATCTGTTTTATTTGTGCCATGTCCTATGTATATGTTGTATTGCTGGAGGAGCCTGTGACGGACGTTTGTCATTGACATATCTAAACTGTAGCTGCTGTACAAATGGCAATAAAGCCTTGAATTGAAATAAACGCTCCTCATGTGCAAACTGCAGCTGTTAGCAGAGAGTTAGCAAACAAAGGGCACTGCTGCAACAATAACGTGACCAAAATGCTAGAAAATGCTGGTAAAACTCTTGTTCTGTCAGCTAATACTCAACCACATAGATTATCTTTCACCTAACACGTAAATGCATGGATAATAATCCCGTAAAACATCACACTGACTGGTTTACTGCAGCTGCACCTCCTCACATCCTTCAGCTACTTAGCATAAGAGCTAACATTAACATTAGCCTCTCCCGTTAAACAGACGGCTTTGTTATGCAAATCATTAACTGCACTTTACACATACAAGCATGAGAACATCATCACAGGTTAGAAAAGCAGTTTACACTGATAAAAAGAGACGGGGAAAGGTGCAAAAGCTGCGCTAAACACACGTTAGCATCACATGCTAATCACACAGCTGGGCTAGCCGTTAATTAGCCGTTAGTTAACCGTTGGAGCGAAACAACGCTGTTAAATAAGAGTGAACTTCACAGTAATCAGGGTGAAAGTGAGAGGACATAGAGAGTAAAGAGACATCATGATAACTCACTCTTGTGTCTGTTTTTTCTCCTGTTAGCCTGTTAGCAGCAGCTCTCCTGTTAGCCTGTTAGCATCAGCATGAGGACAATGGAGCTGTGACGTCAGCCTGATGTTGTTGCCATGGGGACAGATATATGAGGAGGATGCACTGCAGAGGAATATATGATAAAAACAGCTAATAAATAAAACCATGTTGCTTATTAAAATAACATACTGTACCTATAAAGTTGCAGCATACTTGCACAACACAACAGGACATATTTAACTGCACCTACGTATGTTTCTGTCCCTTTAGTAGATATTAGAGCGTATTCTACATGTTTCTGTATGTATGTTTCTGTATATGTAGATACTCCTCTGAATATATGTCTTTTCTACGGAGAATATGTATATTTTGTTTTAAATGTTTATTTCTATTGTATTTCATTCCATTATTACTGCTGTGACATCCATCATAAATGAAGTATTGGTCTTTTTCTAACCTCTTAATCATTGCTGCTTTTCTAATTATTATATAAACCTAATAAACTTTATTTAATTAGCACGTTTCATGCAAGATGCTGCCCGAAGTGCTTTACAGGTACAACATAAAGCATAATTAAAAACAAGTTATAAAGAAAGAGAAAGATTTATATCACAAAATAATAAAACATTAACACTGATAGCCTACCACTAAAATGACCCCAAACTAAAAGCCAAATTAAAAAGATAGGTCTTCAATTTAATTTTATAAACGCAAATGGAGTTTGCTGAAGATCCAATCCATTGCCAAAGAACAATTAAAAACACGTCTGCATCACTCTCAGTTTTTAAGAAAAGCCTAAAGACCCTCTTTTTCTGCACCGAGTTTTACTGACTGTCCTGGTTTTATCTTTTAACCTTGTATTCTCTGTTTTTAAATTAAGCTCCCTAGTGTTCTACGTCCTGCTTTCTAAAAAATATGTTTCGTAGATCATTTGTAACTCTCATTGAATTGTGAAGCACCTTGAGATGATGTTGTGTTAAAGGGGACCTAGCATGCAAAATGCACTTTCTGATGTCTTTTCTACATAAAGATGTGTCCCCACTGTGTCCCCACTGTGTCCCCGCTGTGTCCCCGCTGTGTCCCCGGCGTGTCGGGGAACTCACGCAGCGTCAGGAAATAAAACCCTCTCTCTTTTCCCCCGTACCCAAATCTCTAAAAACGGGGGAACAACGGAGCTGATCCAGATTTGCGTCCGATATGACGTAATATCTGAAATGTGGACCCACGGCCCAATCAGAAACGTTGCTATCAGAAACAATGCCCGACTGTTTTGGACGTAATATGGTCTGTGTTCACATTAGCATGGCTAACACTCAGAGCTAACCTGTACTGGAGAGCATGTGTGTGAAGAAGCAGGAAGTAAAAAGGAACTCACCTTGTGGTATAACCGGCAAGAGAGAAAGCCTTTGAGCTCCATACTGTTTCAGAGAGAATCCTTGATAATCCATGATATGGCGTTTCATCACGGCAGTATTTAGTTTAGACAGTAGCTGCCGGGTCCCGCATGAGCTCAGACCCCTACTTTTTTAAAGCTGTATTCCCCAAATCATCACTTTAGAAACAGGAAGTGAAATAGAGGATATGAGGCATGGCTAGAATGGGTGATCTGTTTGGTGTTTGGAGCAAAACACTTCATAGATATGTTTTTTATATTTGTATATATATCTGAGACCTATGCTACCTTTAAAAGTGTGCAATACAAGATAACATGTATTATTATTATTATTATTATTATTATTATTATTATTATTATTATTATTATTAAATGAAATGTTGCACTGGCTTTTAATAATAGTTGAGCATAACATTTTGATATTTGTATGTGTTTTTATATGTTTCTAGTTATTGTGCTTTTTATCTTGTTTTTTAATTATTGTGTTATTATTTTACTCCGATTGTGTTATTTAGTATTTGTTCCCTGTACAGCACTCTGGTCCACTGAGGTTGTTTAAATGTGCTGTATAAATACATAAAGATTGAGACTGTCACCTGCCTCAATGTTAAAAAGTGCTGCTTTGACTTCCAGTGAAACTCTGTATTAACTTGTCCTCCAGTGAGTTGTATTCTGTTCATTCACACCTGGCCTCACGAACATTATCACAGGGACTCGTCCAACACTATCTGGATGCATCATGCAGTGAATGATGAAAACACTGATAGTGATGATGATGATGATGAAGATAGTGATGATGAATATGATGATGGTTATCCTCTGTGTTTTGATGCCCTGATAAAAACCTCCTCTGTGCAGCACAAAGCGGGGCCATTTGTCTTCTGCAGGACCGTTGTCTTCGTCCCTTTTGCTTCCCGGCGCCATCCGTCTTCCCCTCATCGAGCATCAGGATCAATCCCCGCTCATTTATTTTAATCCTCTCTTTATTTTCTAAACTGGCAAAGTCAGTGGAGCACAATGGAAACAAAGCTGGGGGTTTGAGAATGAGCCAACAGTACGATCTTATGCAACTGATTAACTCAAAAAGAACATTTGCAGAAATTTACAAACAACTGCATATTAGGGATCTTTTCAGTCCTCAAGATCCTCTGATCTGAACCAGAGGCCATTTGAGTACCAAGCTGTTTTTAACATGTTCTGAAGCTCTGTTAAACACAAGCTTTAAAGAGTCCTCTCCTGCTGATGTTCAGGTGTATATCAGTATGTAGTGTCTCGACTTTAAAGAGTCCTCTCCTGTTGATGTTCAGGTGTATATCAGTATGTAGTGTCTCTACTTTAAAGAGTCCTCTCCTGCTGATGTTCAGATGTATATCAGTATGTAGTGTCTCTACTTTAAAGAGTCCTCTCCTGCTGATGTTCAGGTGTATATCAGTAGGTAGTGTCTCTACTTTAAAGAGTCCTCTCCTGCTGATGTTCAGATGTATATCAGTATGTAGTGTCTCTACTTTAAAGAGTCCTCTCCTGCTGATGTTCAGATGTATATCAGTATGTAGTGTCTCTACTTTAAAGAGTCCTCTCCTGCTGATGTTCAGGTGTATATCAGTATGTAGTGTCTCTACTTTAAAGAGTCCTCTCCTGCTGATGTTCAGGTGTATATCAGTATGTAGTGTCTCTACTTTAAAGAGTCCTCTCTGCTGATGTTCAGGTGTATATCAGTATGTAGTGTCTCTACTTTAAAGAGTCCTCTCCTGCTGATGTTCAGGTGTATATCAGTATGTAGTGTCTCTACTTTAAAGAGTCCTCTCCTGCTGATGTTCAGGTGTATATCAGTATGTAGTGTCTCTACTTTAAAGAGTCCTCTCCTGCTGATGTTCAGGTGTATATCAGTATGTAGTGTCTCTACTTTAAAGAGTCCTCTCTGCTGATGTTCAGGTGTATATCAGTATGTAGTGTATCTACTTTAAAGAGTCCTCTCCTGCTGATGTTCAGGTGTATATCAGTATGTAGCGTCTCTGCTTTAAAGAGTCCTCTCCTGCTGATGTTCAGGTGTATATCAGTATGTAGTGTCTCTACTTTAAAGAGTCCTCTCCTGCTGATGTTCAGGTGTATATCAGTATGTAGTGTCTCTACTTTAAAGAGTCCTCTCCTGCTGATGTTCAGGTGTATATCAGTATGTAGTGTCTCGACTTTAAAGAGTCCTCTCCTGTTGATGTTCAGGTGTATATCAGTATGTAGTGTCTCTACTTTAAAGAGTCCTCTCCTGCTGATGTTCAGGTGTATATCAGTATGTAGTGTCTCTACTTTAAAGAGTCCTCTCCTGCTGATGTTCAGGTGTATATCAGTATGTAGTGTCTCTACTTTAAAGAGTCCTCTCCTGCTGATGTTCAGGTGGATATCAGTATGTAGTGTCTCTACTTTAAAGAGTCCTCTCCTGCTGATGTTCAGGTGTATATCAGTATGTAGTGTCTCTACTTTAAAGAGTCCTCTCCTGCTGATGTTCAGGTGTATATCAGTATGTAGTGTCTCTACTTTAAAGAGTCCTCTCCTGCTGATGTTCAGGTGTATATCAGTATGTAGTGTCTCTACTTTAAAGAGTCCTCTTACTTACTGTATTGTGATTCAGAAGCACAGAAAACACTCTAGTCATTTACAAAAGGACAAATGAAGTGCACAAACATCCCGTATCCCAGGGTTACCCTCAGGCCATTTACTCCGAGGGCAGGATGAAATGTGTCGGGCGATAAAAACTCCATGTTGGCGAATTTAGTGAAGAGTGATTTAAGGAGGAAGGGTTTTCTCCTCTGATATCAGTCAGCTCGATGAGCCGCAGGACAGAAGCAATTACACCCAGAGTCGGAATAACACAGGAAATAAAAACATTACTATAAAGACGCTGTGTGACGTGTGAGCGTTAAAACCTCGTCTGAAGAGGAGTAATTGCATTGTGTGTTATTTATGAATGGTGAGGTAAACACGTCTGTACACACCTCCACCTCCACCGTCCTGCATTTAGATTGGAATATTTATCTGTCCATATAGTGTAAATCACATGACTTCATTTATCTTTCATGAGTCTCTGCCTCTACAGTTAGTATTTGTGCAGAAAGTGAATTGTATTTCTGCTTGGCTGCCGACGCCTCGCTGTATAAATGTTAACGTGCAACCAATTACATCTGAGACATGCAGGACAAATGATATTTAAAGAAGAGCCGTTTTCAGCTCTCACTGAGATAAATCTGAAGATGCAATTTAATGAAGATCAACAAAGTGTTGTCTTTTTTAAACGTTGGTGTTAAAACAGAGGCTCCGGGACTATGTGGCAAGGGATATACAAATTAGCATTATTGACTCTAAAATGTACTCAAAATTAGACTAAGACAATATTAATAACTCTCCTCTGAGTGTAGAAATAGGTCTGTGTAGCCTAGCCTAGCTTAAAACAAAAACAGCGCTGTCTTAATTTGCCTACTTCTATATTTACTCTTGCTATTTTGAGTGCCTAAATGCATTTACGCAAATAAATATTGCTAAATGCACTATACGTACGCTCATGGTGCCTTTGTAACCGTCAGAAAGTGTGTGGAAGAGTGACACACTCGAAGACCGCCATCTTGGCTACGTAGCATTAGCTCAACTGAACTCAGCACTTTACAAATAAAAGCCAAACATGCTGCTGTTTTTTTCTGTAGTTGATAAAGATATACTCTCGTCAAAAAGGAGCCAATCTTAATTGTCGTGGGTTAATAGAGCAGTGTGTGATGATTTAGTACAGCGAACAATAATGCTGTTAGCTAACAAGCTAGCTAATGGGCCAATCGGCTAGCTAACAATAATAATAATAATAACCAATTTTATTTAAAGATTTTATAAAAATATTTATTTCATTCACGTGAACAAAACTTTAAGTGCTACAGAGCAAAAAGGCAGAAACAAAACAACAAAAACAATTAAAACAACAGAACAATATATTATATTACTTTTAAAATCGTTCTCTGTGACACAAAAAAAAAGGGAAAATCATGTTGGTGAACACGAATCAATAGATACATTTTGTGACTATAACACGAAATGCGGGGGAGGCCTGGTCTGGAGATACCGCGGAGAAACCGGAGTGTTGCCACACTGCTGATTGCCTATTTCCTTGCTGCTGTCCTGACGTGGTTTTGCTTCGGGAACATCGTGGATGCTGTTGAGCTGGACTGGGAAAATGGCAAATGTCGTGTTTCTGCTGTGCCTTTTTTTGACTGTGCTGGACAAGGAGAAGTTCGCTAGTCATCCTGACAATTCTGCTGGATGCGGGTCCGTTCTGCCGCCCGCAGTGGACATCCCCTGTACAGGTTCGGATGGGTTGCACAAACAATTGCTAGTTGCACTGTCGCGGACATTCATTTCGTCAAATGTCTGTCTTTCTCACATGCCTGCCACAATGGTCCTTCAGAATTGTTTTTTGAACTCTAATCTCACTTTTGCGAAGTTTGCTGGTGACTCTAGAACAGCTGAAAATGTATGTGTGTTGATTAAGAGGAAAAGGTGCTTGGTATTTTTATTGTTGTTACTATCAGGAAATGTACAGCCAAATCCGGGTCCACCTGGTAGTTTTAGTCAAATAGCTACTCCTGCTGATTTTAGTTCTAGATCGGGGTTAGGTTTAATTCATTTAAATGTGCGCAGTCTGTTACCTAAATTAGATTTTGTCCGTATTTGGGCGAGTTCAACTGATGCTGATGTCATTGTCTTATCAGAAACGTGGCTAGACAAATCGATCTTGGCCTCTGACATTTACATAAATGGTTACAATGTATATCGCACTGACCGTCCTAAAAAAGGTGGTGGCGTTGCCATTTATGTCAAAAATAAGTTTTGTGTAACAAAAATGGTTTCCAAATCTGTTAGTAAACAACTAGAATTTTTAGCTGTGAATGTCGAAGTAACAAAGGGTCAACAGGTCATGGTGGTGGGTTGCTACAGGGCCCCCTCGGCTGTCAAGGACTCCTTATCTTCATTGGCAAAACTGTTATCTCAACTTTCCTACAAGGAAATAGTGCTGCTTGGTGATTTTAATTGGGATTGGTTAACTTCTGTGTCAGAAGATTTTAAAAACCTGTGTACCTCTTTGAACATTACTCAGATTATAGACAGTCCTACTCGCCCAAATATTAAGTCCCCAAATAAATCCTCCTTAATTGATCTAATTTTAACAAATGTTCCATATAAATACTCATCTGTGGGAGTATTTGCTAATGATGTGAGTGACCACTGTGTTGTAGCCACAATTAGGGACACTAAGGTCCAAAAAGTTAAACCACGCATCATCACAAAGAGAGATAAAAAACACTTAGTGGAGCAGGGTTTTTTACATGATCTGTTTGATTTTGATTGGGGAAAAATCGATCTGTGTGCTGATGTAGAAACTGCATGGTCTTATTTTTATCTTGGTTTTATAAAAATTATAGATAAACATGCACCTCTGCGTAAATTTAGAGTGAAGGGACGAAACAATCCCTGGTTTTCTGCTGAAATGTCCAGTCTCCTTCATGAGAGAAACAATGCCTGGGCAAAGGCTAGGAAATCAGGCTCAGAGGTAGAATGGCTACGCTTTAGGCAGCTAAGGAATAGCTTTACTTCAAATGTCAAAAGTGCTAAGTCAAAGTACTATTTGTCAGTTACCACAGAAAACCTGAATAATCCTAGTAAATTTTGGAAAGCCATAAAATCGATTTCCACTGGTGATATCCCAAATGAGCTACCTCCGTACCTCACCACAGCATCTGGCATTATATCAGACAGGGCCACCATGCTAAATTGCTTTAATAAGCATTTTGTCTCTTGTGGCTCTCTGTTTGATTCTGTCACTGACTGTGCTTCTGCTTCTGTGAACGCTCCAGTCCTTGACTCTGAACAATGTGGTCTGGAAAACCCTTTCAGTTTTACTCCTTTAACTGTTGGTATTGTCCATGAAGCTTTATCCAAGTTAGATCCTAAGAAACCGGCTGGCCCGGACAACGTAGAACCTTTCTTTTTAAAGATAGCTGCAGATTTTATTGCTCCACCTCTTACTTCTCTTTTTAACCTCTCCCTCAGCACAAATACAATTCCTAAAGTATGGAAGTCTGCTTATGTCCTGCCTCTACTGAAAGGAGGGGAGGCAACTATTTTAAATAACTATAGGCCAATCTCTAAATTGTCAGTTTTGGCTAAGGTGCTCGAACGACTTGTGAGTGAACAAGTAAAGGAGTTTTTATGTATAAATGATATCCTGTCTAAACATCAGTCAGGCTTCAGGAAGAAACATAGCACCATCACTGCAACAATGAAAGTGGTAAATGATATTACTAGTATGCTAGATAATAAACAGAGTTGTGCAGCTCTGTTTATTGACCTTTCCAAAGCGTTTGACACCGTTGATCATCGTGTCTTAAAACAGAGGCTACTCAGTACTGGCATATCCAGCCATGCAGTGGGGTGGTTTGTGAACTACCTCTCTGAAAGGTCCCAATGTGTTCACTTTGATGGGCTGTCTTCTGAGTGGTTAAACATTGCTAATGGTGTTCCTCAAGGTTCTGTTTTAGGTCCACTTTTATTCTCCATATATATCAACAGTTTAGGTGAAAATGTGGATGAAGCTACTTTACATTTTTATGCGGACGATACCGTGATGTATTGTGCAGGTCCCTCCATTCAGGAGGCGGTTGTTAAATTACAGGCTGTTTTTAACATTATTCAGACTCAGCTCTCTGAACTAAAGCTTCTTTTAAATGTGGATAAAACCAAGATAATGCTCTTTTCAAAAGCTAAAAAGTCACCAGAGCCTGTTTTAGATATTGTATCAACGCAAGGAACAAAACTTGAAGTTGTTGCCTGTTACAAATACCTTGGTATCTTGCTTGATGACTGTCTCTCTTTTAAACTTCATGTCAATAACCTGCTTAAAAAACTGAGGGTTAGGCTAGGTTTCTTTTTCAGGAATAAGTCCTGTTTCTCGCTTGAGGCCAGGAAAAGGCTAGTCACTGTGACCTTTTTACCTGTGCTGGACTATGGTGATCTACTGTATATGAATGCACCTGCCAACTACCTAAGCAAACTAGATGCTGCGTATCATAGTGCTCTGAGATTTGTCACTAACTGTAAAGCACTTACTCATCACTGTACATTGTATACCAAGGCAGGTTTACCATCACTCACTGTACGGAGGCTCAGTCACTGGTACACTTTTATCTATAAAGCTATGTTGGGCAAACTCCCGTATTATATCTGTTCATTGATAAAGCAGAAAGTTGCAAGCAGCTATTGTCTGCGATCACAGGATATAGTCTTGTTAGATGTGCCAAGAGTAAGGACTGTCTTAGGTAAGACAGCTTTTATGTGCGCAGCTCCACTTGCTTGGAACAGTCTACAGGCAAAATTGAAATTGAGCATTTTTATTTCTTTGAATGTATTTAAGGCATGTCTAAATGAAATGCTTTCTGACACTCTGGGTATTTGTAAATGTTGAATATGTAAATATGATATCCTCTGTTGTTTGTATGTTGTTTTTATGTTTCATGTGGAACTAAATGATGCAGGTCTCCCTTGTAAATGAGATCGATGATCTCAAGGGACTAATCTGTCTAAATAAAGGTTTGAAATGAAATGAAATGAAATGCCGTGAGACTGAGTTGAAATATGGGGCTTTTATTTACGTTTATATCTTAAATAATAACCAAAACTTTAACTTTAACTAAAAAAACTAGGTTTCTTCACAGACATCCATCAGAACACAAATTGGAAGTCCTTCACCCCTTAAAGTCTTACATTTCAACATCATACTTCACTCACTACAAACATGGGGAGCCACAGAGAGAGAAACATGTGAAGAGGGGAAAGAGACGTTTGGGTCAATGGGTTCAACATCTTAAAAACATTATTTGTGACTCTTTTAGTCCTTCTGCAATAAAATGTGTTTTCTTAAAACCCATCACTTCAAATGTTTATCATATTTTTATAAAACCCAATTTACTGTTCGCTTGCACACTTGACCCTAAACCGCTAAGATGCTATTTGCAGAAGAGTCAGAGGACTTTCAAACAACACAGTACCCCCCCCCCCCCCCCACACACACACACACACACACACACACACACACACACACACACACACACACACACACACACACACACACACACACACACACACACACACACACACAGCAAGGTTAATAGATGTCGTGGAGAGTGTGTTCATTAATCTGACACCTTTCCTGTGTTTTCTCATCGCTGCTCCGCCACTTTGAATCTCGTGACGCCTCAGTCACGTTCACACAGATATCCTCAGAAAAATGCAGATGTCTGACTTCCAATTCCCTTTAAAAGGCGACAAACGATTTATAAAAGTTGCGGCTCTCTCTGTGTGTGATGGATGGGCTGTCATCCTCCCACAGTGCATTGCTTCCTTCTCCTTATGGACGCCTCACTGTGAGCGGCACGCTGTACTTTTTCTCTCTTATCGGAGCTCCGCTGCTTTCGGGCCGCCTCACATAAACAAACAGTGAAAAATCACGACTTTGAGAGGAGGAAAGTCAGGAGATAGAGCTCATAGGGGGAGGAAATCATCTTCACCAGAGAGGGAGGAAGTGGTCGGGTCTTTTGTTCAAGGAGAGCAGTAAAAAGACATTCAAAAACACAAATAAATCATGGCCATTAAAACGGGAGCATGCAGAAATCCTCTGCATTTTATTAAGAAGCTTCTTCAAGGGGTTTCCCTACATTAGTACAGCATGTAGTCATCAGGCATTTGCGTTACTTACCTGTTCATGCTCATGATGTTACATGAGGGACACGAATGCATGTGTTGTGTTTTGAATTTCATCTCTAAAGATATGGTTCGTAAAAAATATGGAAATCAGAAAATAAATACAAATCTGAAATCCTTTATGAGTCCCGTTGCGGGGAAATGTACAGTGGAAGAGCAAAGGTCACATCACACACAAACATTTAAAAACAAATGAATTTAAATAAAGAGACAAAAACACGTGAATCAAAAATCTGCAGAAAACACCCTTGAACACAGTGACATCACTATGAATAACTTGCACTCCTATTGGCTATCACTCCAACACATTGTACATGATAGGCTAAGGGGCGAGACATCTCTAAGCGGTTGACCAATCACAACAGAGCCGGCCAGCAAGCCAATCAGAGCAGACTGGGCTCTGGTTTCAGACAGAGGGTGAACTGAGGGAGAGGTTGTATGTGATGTATTGGTGGCTGAAATAGCAGCAGAATAAAAAAGCAGAATGCAAAGAGCGTATATTGCACAAGATTGTAATAGTCTGTATTTTGTGGTGGTTTGAAAACAAACTCATGAATCCAATAAGTGACATAACAAATATGGAAAAAGCCTTTATTACATACTGAGATGTGTAAAGGAGAAGCTGGAGTCATTGGTGCAGCTGCCGAGTTACATGTGTGATTTGCACCCGAGAAAAAACACTTTACGGAAACATTAGACTTGTAGAGATGTAGCTGATGTTCTCACGTGTGTGTGTGTGTGTGTGTGTGTGTGTGTGTGTGTGTGTGTGTGTGTGTGTGTGTGTGTGTGTGTGTGACCT
>NC_136908.1:1080438-1095438 GCF_949606895.1 Notothenia rossii | reverse complement strand
ACCTCACTGAGCTGTTATCTCTCTCAGTCTGACAGGAGAGAGCTCTCCCTCTCATTGTTTGAGAAACAGCTTCTATCCGTTAGCGCAGCTAGCTAACCAGATGCTAACAACAAAAATGCAAATAGTGAGTTTGGTAGAAATATACTGTATAATAGTAAAGTTATTTAAGATGATGCCATAGTTATTGAAGATTTACATTATAAATATTCCCCACAATTATTCAAAAGCATATTCTTCCAAACCCCTTGCTGTTGTCTGACGCACAGGAGACTATTGATGTGTGTGGTGAGTTAAAGTAATAAGCTCTATAATAGTGATTGAATATTATTGTATTCTCTTTTTTGGGAGTTGCACTTTGCAGACGGTCCCTGAGCACTCGTTTCTTCTCCGGCTGTGGATAGAGACCAATGTGTCCAGCTCGGAGGACGGCACGTATTGGCTTTTTTTTTGATCAAAATGTGATTGTAGTTCGTTGTCAACCTTACCACGGAACTTAGGAGACGTACTTTGTGTCTGAATAACGTTTTGTTCATGAGTTATTGATCCGTGAAATCACAATCTCCCAATATCTTTCCAACTTTACTGAACTAAGCCAGAAGACCGTCTCATTTCGGAGACCGCTCGGTTTGCTGTTCCTTCACTTTATTTTTATATTTATGTACATTTATTTTGGACGAAAATTTAGCGTGAGGAAAGGCAAGTGTGGCGTGAGGGCGTGAGATATGGGTTAATTGCGTGACTCTCACGCTCAATGCGTGAGTGTTGGCAGCCCTGCGTGAAGTCATGTGACCGTGCTGTAGTTCCTTTATAGCCCAACATTAGCCACCTTTAGCTTAGCGGTGGTGACGTGAAGTCATGTGACCGTGCTGTAGTTCCTTTATAGCCCAACATTAGCCTCCTTTAGCTTAGCGGTGGTGACGTGAAGTCATGTGACCGTGCTGTAGTTCCTTTATAGCCCAACATTAGCCTCCTTTAGATTAGCGGTGGTGACGTGAAGTCATGTGACCGTGCTGTAGTTCCTTTATAGCCCAACATTAGCCTCCTTTAGCTTAGCGGTGGTGACGTGAAGTCATGTGACCGTGCTGTAGTTCCTTTATAGCCCAACATTAGCCTCCTTTAGCTTAGCGGTGGTGACGTGAAGTCATGTGACCGTGCTGTAGTTCCTTTATAGCCCAACATTAGCCTCCTTTAGCTTAGCGGTGGTGACGTGAAGTCATGTGACCGTGCTGTAGTTCCTTTATAGCCCAACATTAGCCTCCTTTAGCTTAGCGGTGGTGACGTGAAGTCATGTGACTGTGCTGTAGTTCCTTTATAGCCCAACATTAGCCTCCTTTAGCTTAGCGGTGGTGACGTGAAGTCATGTGACCGTGCTGTAGTTCCTTTATAGCCCAACATTAGCCTCCTTTAGCTTAGCGGTGGTGACGTGAAGTCATGTGACCGTGCTGTAGTTCCTTTATAGCCCAACATTAGCCTCCTTTAGCTTAGCGGTGGTGACGTGAAGTCATGTGACTGTGCTGTAGTTCCTTTATAGCCCAACGTTATCTTTTTACTTCAGAAATCATAAGGTGGTGTTAATGTGTGGAGATTATCTGCTGAACTAAACGTGCAAGAATCATAAACGTTTGTTTCTAATTTGTATTTCTTGCACTAATCCATATCACTTCATGTTTATGCTCAACACGATCGTCTGTTTTTCTGTAAAGCGTTTCCTAATATTTAATTTAGAAACTTGAAAACAGCTCTGTTTGGGAAAACAAAACAAAGCCTAAACAAGGCTAAACATCTATGGAGTGGAGTCAGGTCGTACATCGGAGGTTTTTGCAGACGTTTGACACACAGATTATTTTCTCACATAATTCCAAATCACATGGAGAATCCCAATGGATTGTTGCGGAGGAAATGCAACCAGGTAGGCGCTCTACAAATATACATAATCTCTGCATCACTATATGGTGTACATGTTAGTGTAACACCCTCCTGAGCGACGATGTCACACACACCTGCATGTTCAGCAGCTATCTCTGAGTCCTGAACTGTCAATGAATGCTAACCGCGCTAACCGGCTATCAGCAGCCGACTATCAGTTATTACCTTGCAGCTCTTCAGGCCGAAAGATCAACCGAAACAGCCCAGAGCCAATCAGAAGGCTTAGCATACCAGCTAATACGTCAAACCAACATGCAGGAAACAGAGAGAAAGGGAGAGTGAAGAGAGAGGGAAATATCAGCCAGAGACGCCTGGGAGGCCATTTCAATACTTTTCCTCCAATTTATCTCCTCGTCTCCCTCCAAACGCCTGCAGGTGCAGAACAGACTTCCACTGAGCAGTTTTATTTGAATAATTCCTTCCCGTTATATATAAATATATATATATTAAACCAAAATCGGGGGAGATCAGAGAAAAGGGATTATGGCTGAGTGGTAATTAGTGTCTGGCTGCTCTGGTTGTGCGTGAACAGAATCAGAGTGGACAGAGGAAGGCTTTAAATACTCACACATTTACCAAAGCAACTTCAGGTTTAATGGGATATTTACGTTAAAGTGTGGGATTTAAATCGACAGAGGAAGGTTTTTAGGGCTGCAAGTAGTGAGAATTATGATCAACTCCAGGTTTAATGCTGTAGGCAATACTGTGTGTGATTTCAATGAACAGAGGAAGGTTTGCTGTATTGTTCTCATGGTTGATAGCAGTGATACAACCACAGAGAACTATGAGCTTAACCTAAAGCTGCGTTTGAGCCTCTTTTAGGTGTTGTGTTGGTGACATCCTGCAAACAACTGCAGAAGTCAGATTTCTGGTGGTGGAGACCAAAAACAGAGCTTAACACGTCCGATTGACCTGACTGCACTTGTTTTGTTGGCTTTTTTTTCGAGTTTCTGAATAAAATGTTAAGCGTGCAAACCCACGTGATCTTTGTGATTATATATTTAACTGATATAGGGCTTTTCAAGATACACAAAGACGCTTGACAAAAGAAAAACAGACAATTGTGTTGAGCATAAACAGTGATATGGATAAGTGCAAGAGAAACTCATTAGAAACCACATCAACGGTTAGACAATTAATATAAAAGATATTTCTAGTTGGAGCCTCGCAGATGGGGGGTGCTGCAGCCCCCTCAGCACCCCCCCCCCTTCCCGCGTCCATTCGCGATGTCTCGCTGTCTCGCAGATCCCACGCAGCAAGCAGGAAATGAACCCAGCTCACACTGTACGCTCCTCACAGCAGCGAGCCCCCCAAGGCAGGAGCTCCAACAAGCCGTGTAGGACAGAGAGTGAATACACATACTATACAGAGATGCTGTATGAGAAACCAATGAGGGTTTGGAACATTGAACAATGTGAATCTATTCTAGCAGACCTCAACAATGGAATTATGATCAGTGGAAATGGCCATGACACGGGACCTTTAATGTATTTCCTTTTTGTAAAGCACTTTGAATTGCCTTGTGTTGAAAGCTGCTATAGATAAACTTGCCTTGCCTATAGGTAGGTCAATAGCTTTGTCAAGATCAAAGCATGGACACATGTCACACAAAGTCAGTAAATATGAATAAATAAATGAACCTGAACAGAACATGTCCTCTCTAAAGAAACGAGATAAAGAGCCATCGATGGATCATTTAACACCCCACACTGAGGTTTACAGATTTACCTCTCAGGTTCATTCTTACAGCAGTTTCCCCCTGAATGTCTGAGTGGTTCCAGATGTTCAACACCATAAAGCCTCAGATTCATCAGCGGGGGGGCAGATTGATCCTTTACACCTCCTCTGTTGACATCGCATCCAGTCCGTCCGCTGCTTATTCTGCGAAACACCGACGCTTTCTGCTGAAACAAGCAGATCTCCTCGAGGTGGGACACCCTGCGCGAAATCATCCATAACCATGGAGCTGATATAGGGGAAAGGTGTGCGTGTGTGTGTGTGTGTGTGTGTGTGTGTGTGTGTGTGTGTGTGTGTGTGTGTGTGTGTGGGGGGGGGGTTCTTTGGCAAACAACATGCTTGCATTGCTGTAATTCATTCATTCAATCAGCGCAGTGCAGCCTCGAGATGCTACTGTATTTGATTCGTAAACTGGCCTTTGATTGTGCAGAAAAAGCCCCCGTGACACTGAAAACAAGAAATGCAATTACTCCACTGCTCCGCGTTCTCCAGGCAATTAATGCATTCTGATTGGCTGTGTGTTTGCTGGGCCTCCCTCCTCATTAGTGATGATTAATCACGGGGTAAAGCTCCTCGTACTTTAACCGGCCGAGCAGTTCTCGGGTGAGGTGTCACGTTTTTTTGCAGCGTTTTAAAATCAATAGGCCAGATTAAAAGCATTGACGAGTTTCTCAGGTGTGAAGTTTCCTCATTTAGCTCAAAGCAGACTGTCCGAGGCGAGCTTTAATTAAAATCTAAGAAGTGGGAAACAGTAGGTTTGAAATAAACTGCAGTCCTGAAGACTCTCAGATCTGGAGGGAGGTTGTCCCCCTGTCCTCCCCAGCAGTGGTCTCTTCCACGTGGAAAGCACAGGGCGTGGGGGGGGGGGGGGGGGGGTGCAGGGAAGAGGAAGTTATCACCAAATTGCCGTATCTACAAAGCTCTCCCCGCACGCCACAGATTTCCCTCTTTAATCTGACACACACAGCCTGTAAAACCCTGCGAGGCGCCGCGGAGCTCCTGCGCTGAGAGAGGAGAGAGAGAAAAGATAGCGCCATGTGAGGGCGAGAGAGGAACCATTTTATTTGTTCTTTGGAGCAAACATGCGCCCGGCTTTATGAAGGGAGTTAAATCGTGGAGGTTAATTGAAAAATGAGATAAACAAAGGCAGTGAAAAGCAGAGGGAGAGATAGTGGCTGGCAGCGAACACTGAGCCTCCTTCAGACTGTGCAGCCCTGATAAAAAAGCCAGTTAATTGTCTCGCAATTTCTTCCACTTAATTTCATTCCAATTAGAGAAAAAATTGCGAGGAACTGTCTTTGCTCCTTTCATTGCTGCACACGTAGCGCACCTCCATAGAAATAACTTTTTAATGGCTGGGTCTGCAGACAAGTCGAGGAAATGTTCCTGTGTCTGCGAACACGAACATTTTGTCCCAAACAATCCTCTGATTCTGCTGCTCTTCTGATGACTAACTGAGCAGCGTCAGAAGGAGACCCCGTTCTGAGGGAAATGTCAGAGCACTTAAAGGTGAGCGTGTGACCATAGATCTCAGCAGGGACTAAAGGGGAGTGAGTTTCCGAATAACAATATGAGAAACCCACGCCATCTTTGTGAGGAGCATAACGAGCTGCAGAGATAACATGCAAGAAAGGCTCGTGCAGAATCACATTAACGTCGTTTGATTGACTTCTAAACACCAAACAGTTGCTTTAGCTTTGATTCTGAGTCTCATGCCTGGCCTTGTGATGCATGTAAGTCACATTAAAACACACTAACTCTTTAGATGCTGGACAGGTGGAGTGCTGCAGGTCCATCAGATTTCTTTACTCAAAGCTCACATGTCATGCTTTTCCGGTTATTAACCGTCCCCTTGTGTGTTATGAAGGTTTTTCTGCATGTAAACGGTCTGCAGAGTCACAACCCTCAGAGTACACCCTGTAGGGAGTAAAACTCTAACACAGAGAAGACCTCCCCAAAACGCCTCGTTGGTGAAACGTCATCATCCATTTGATTCTTACGAAAGCACGTACCCGGAACTAAATGGGCCAATCCGTGGAGCCGTAACGTTAAGCCCCTGCTGATTGGTCCAAATTGACCAATCCACACACTCAGTGCAGGCAGCTCTGCTGATCTCTGCTCCGTGCTGCAGGCTGATAACAGACAGTCTCTGCAGACCCATTCTCACAGCGTCTATCAACCTATAAACCTTTTTCTTACTCAATATCAAGCCACACTTATTGTTTTTATTTCGGCTGTGACTTTGTGTGTGTTCAGGTTGAGTTTGGCTGTGTATCGCTAAACAAGGAAACCACGGAGGGGGGGGGGGGGGGGGGGAGGAGCTGCAGTGAGCCGTTTAGTGGAGAAAGTGAATACTGCTGAATACACATACTTTACAGAGATGCTGTGAAACCAATGTGAGGAATGAGGCTTGGTTATAGAAAATGACCGAAACCAATGAGCTTTACTTTCCCTGTCCAACAATAGCTCTCATTTCAGCTCTGATTCAGTTTTGACCCAATGTTTCCAACTCTTTAGCTGCAGATGCTAACCCTTTAAGCCCGCGTCACGCTGTCCCGACATTGACACCAGATGGACACGAATATGGAATTGTGAATTTCGCACGAAGATAGCCCCGAACTTGGTCAACAGTCGAAGCAAGTACGATGCCTACAGAAGGCCACACGGTGGCACCCGAACCACACACTCCGTTATGTTGTTTCCATAGCAACAACAAATTCCTGTCAACAACGTAAACTCGCCTTCAAATTAAAAGCATCTAAATAAAACGAGACATACAAAAAAAAAAGACATACAACTGCAACAAAAGTAACAAAAACAATGTCATATCCTTTTCAGTTTCACAGAACACAAATCGTACTATAATACGATGGCTACACGACGGCATCGCGAGGGCTTCACGTAGTCGTGTTGCCTTCCTCAGACAATCCGGCAGTTTCTTGTTTCCTTCGTATTGTCTTTGTGAGGCGAAAAATGCCCGATGGCACCGATGATCACACGAAGTAAAGACGAAGATGACACGATTTGACAAGATGCCCTCACGATGGCCTTACGGAGGGCAACATGGACTCACGAATTCAACATGAAAATGAACCTTTGCAAGGTCCTTCGGCAATTTGTTGGCATGCCAAAGATTTTGCCACCGCGGCGAAGTTGCTGCCGGAGCCTGAGAAACTCCACCGGCGGCCATACGACCGCTTCAGATGCCCTCACGATGGCCCGGTGTTACGATCAGAGACGAATTTGAACATTTCTTTATCGTGTTCATCTGGTGTCACTTTCGGGACAGTGTGTCGTGGGCTTTATGGATCTCTAAGCAACAACACGAGGCAAACATGAGTCATCTTTGTGAGGGGCATGAAGAGCTGCAGTGAAACACGACTCTGCAGGAAACCTCCAGCAAAATCACCTAAAAAGCTTTTTGATAAAAGAAAGTCAACAGTCTGCGGCGCTGCATTGACTTTGAGTCATATTTCTGTGATGAATGTAAGTCTCTTTAGAACTCCCTTCGTGACTCTTAAACAACACAAAAAGTGGAAGAACTTCCAGCTTAAAATGGAATGATGTTAAATAATGAGGAATAAACTAAAACAATGAGCTAAGCTAGATCCCTGCGTGGAGCTGAGGGAGCGTCAGAGCGGAGGCAGAGCCTCTGTGGTTTCTCCCTAGGAGCGATATTTAATTATTTGATCCATTGTTGAAACAAGAGCAGTAATTAGTGCAGCTTTAGGAAATCTAAAACAGTGTTTGCTCAGTATTAATGTTTAGCTGCTCCCTCTGATGTAGTGCGCTCTATAGGTTTGTGTGCGTGTAAATGGTCTGCAGAGGCTGGATCCATGAGTTCCTCCAGAGGGAGTTTCTCACCCTCCATTGGACTCCTTTGATTACTTCCAGAACAAAGTGACATCACTACAGAACACTCCTATTGGCCAGCGCTCCAACACATTGTACGTGATAGGCTAAGGGGCGGGACATCTCTAAGCTGGTTGACCAATCAAAATAGAGCCGGCCAGCTAACCAATCAGAGCAGACTGGGCTGTGGTTTCAGACAGAGGGTGAAAGCATGGAGACATGTCCCATGTCTCATTTGATACATCTGTAAAAAAGAAACAGAATTAAGGTTATTCAGTGAAGCCCCGCGCTTTCATAAAACATGACATTTTGTGCATTTTCTTTGCAGGAAGTCAAACAGATTAAAGTATATATTTGTGTTAAAAGTCTTAAATGCACTCGTCCTTTCCACAGGTCACAGCACTCTCATTATTCTTGACATGTATAGAGAAATAACACAGAACATCCTCTCATAATGTCTGAAGAAAACAGCTCCTGTGTTCCTTTGAAAGACTTCCCAGGAAAACTCTGAGAGGAGCTTTGGTTCACTCCAAACAAGAAGAAATATCTTCATTTTAGATTTTGTGGTGGACTTTGAAGCCTCGTGCCTCAGGCATGGCGGCGTGATTAGCATATGTTCCTGAACACAGGATGGATCTGTGGAGGATATACATACATTAGGAGGCGTCCCATTAGAGGCGCCGCACAACCGGCTGATTTATGTTTCCTGTTGGCGTCACCTGACAGGGACATTAGTGTTACGGATGAGGACAGGTGACGCTGTCAGGACCATCCGTCTCAGGTGACGACGAGAAAAAACGTGCAAGAGGAGCAGGGAGCAAGGATTAGAGATGGGAGACACTTCCTTTCCTCAAGTAGAAGTACACATACTCGTGTTTATAAATACTCTGGTGAAAGTAGAAGTACTGACTCAACTTCTTTACTCAAGTCAAAGTAAAGAGGCTTTGAAATGTACTTCAGTAAAAAGTACCCATAACTAGCAGCTGTTTTAAAGAGTACCTGACCTCCCTTTATATTAATAGAACAATAATGTCATTGTTAGCTAATGAATGTTTCCATGGTGAACAACGGCAACACGACAACGTTTCCATTGGTCCCTCTTCTTTAGAGAAGACCAGGAAATGATGGATACACGGATCGTGTTCAAATCAATAGGCACGCAATGACTCTAAATAATAATGATCACGCACCAAACACACATTCAGACTAAAGGAACCAGCCTGTTTGGAAAATGAGAGAAGTAGAAAGTACAGGTATTTGAGTTCAACATGTAAGAAGTAGAAAGTACAGGTATTAGAGTTCAACATGTAAGAAGTAGAAAGTACAGGTATTTGAGTTCAACATGTAAGAAGTAGAAAGTACAGGTATTTGAGTTCAACATGTAAGAAGTAGAAAGTACAGGTATTTGAGTTCAACATGTAAGAAGTAGAAAGTACAGGTATTTGAGTTCAACATGTAAGAAGTAGAAAGTACAGGTATTTGAGTTCAACATGTAAGAAGTAGAAAGTACAGGTATTTGAGTTCAACATGTAAGAAGTAGAAAGTACAGGTATTTGAGTTCAACATGTAAGAAGTAGAAAGTACAGGTATTTGTGTTCAAAATGTGAGAAGTAGAAAGTACAGGTATTTGAGTTCAACATGTAAGAAGTAGAAAGTACAGGTATTTGAGTTCAACATGTAAGAAGTAGAAAGTACAGGTATTTGTGTTCAACATGTAAGAAGTAGAAAGTACAGGTATTTGAGTTCAACATGTAAGAAGTAGAAAGTACAGGTATTTGAGTTCAACATGTAAGAAGTAGAAAGTACAGGTATTTGAGTTCAACATGTAAGAAGTAGAAAGTACAGGTATTTGAGTTCAACATGTAAGAAGTAGAAAGTACAGGTATTTGAGTTCAACATGTAAGAAGTAGAAAGTACAGGTATTTGAGTTCAACATGTGAGAAGTAGAAAGTACAGGTATTTGAGTTCAACATGTAAGAAGTAGAAAGTACAGGTATTTGAGTTCAACATGTGAGAAGTAGAAAGTACAGGTATTTGTGTTCAACATGTAAGAAGTAGAAAGTACAGGTATTTGAGTTCAACATGTAAGAAGTAGAAAGTACAGGTATTTGAGTTCAACATGTAAGAAGTAGAAAGTACAGGTATTTGTGTTCAACATGTGAGAAGTAGAAAGTACAGGTATTTGAGTTCAACATGTAAGAAGTAGAAAGTACAGGTATTTGTGTTCAACATGTGAGAAGTAGAAAGTACAGGTATTTGGGTTCAACATGTGAGAAGTAGAAAGTACAGGTATTTGAGTTCAACATGTAAGAAGTAGAAAGTACAGGTATTTGTGTTCAACATGTAAGAAGTAGAAAGTACAGGTATTTGTGTTCAACATGTGAGAAGTAGAAAGTACAGGTATTTGGGTTAAACATGTAAGAAGTAGAAAGTACAGGTATTTGTGTTCAACATGTAAGAAGTAGAAAGTACAGGTATTTGTGTTCAACATGTAAGAAGTAGAAAGTACAGGTATTTGAGTTCAACATGTGAGAAGTAGAAAGTACAGGTATTTGAGTTCAACATGTAAGAAGTAGAAAGTACAGGTATTTGTGTTCAACATGTGAGAAGTAGAAAGTACAGGTATTTGGGTTAAACATGTAAGAAGTAGAAAGTACAGGTATTTGTGTTCAACATGTAAGAAGTAGAAAGTACAGGTATTTGTGTTCAACATGTAAGAAGTAGAAAGTACAGGTATTTGAGTTCAACATGTGAGAAGTAGAAAGTACAGGTATTTGAGTTCAACATGTAAGAAGTAGAAAGTACAGGTATTTGTGTTCAACATGTAAGAAGTAGAAAGTACAGGTATTTGTGTTCAACATGTAAGAAGTAGAAAGTACAGGTATTTGAGTTCAACATGTAAGAAGTAGAAAGTACAGGTATTTGAGTTCAACATGTGAGAAGTAGAAAGTACAGGTATTTGGGTTCAACATGTAAGAAGTAGAAAGTACAGGTATTTGAGTTCAACATGTAAGAAGTAGAAAGTACAGGTATTTGGGTTCAACATGTGAGAAGTAGAAAGTACAGGTATTTGTGTTCAACATGTAAGAAGTAGAAAGTACAGGTATTTGAGTTCAACATGTAAGAAGTAGAAAGTACAGGTATTTGAGTTCAGCATGTAAGAAGTAGAAAGTACAGGTATTTGAGTTCAACATGTAAGAAGTAGAAAGTACAGGTATTTGAGTTCAGCATGTAAGAAGTAGAAAGTACAGGTATTTGAGTTCAACATGTAAGAAGTAGAAAGTACAGGTATTTGTGTTCAACATGGAAGAAGTAGAAAGTACAGGTATTTGTGTTCAACATGTAAGAAGTAGAAAGTACAGGTATTTGAGTTCAACATGTAAGAAGTCAAAGTAAAAAGTGGTAAGAAAAATAAGAAGTGGAGTAAAGTACTGATATCAGAAAGATGTACTTAAGTACAGTAACAAAGTATTTGTACTCCACTACTCCCCACCTCTGGAGAGGATTACGGGTGAGGAGCATCTCGTGAAGATTAGCTTGTCAGCATCACAGGAAAAACTCCTGCAGAGACGGACAACAATTCAATAATTCTGAAAGTGTTGCAGAACTCCATCACCGCGATAAAGGCGGCTCATACAAGTTCACCGGGTACATGTGACAAGACAGATTGCATCATGGGAGCTTATGACTTATTCATGGCCTATTATACTTTATGATTGCTATCACTTTGGCACTAAATACAGTTGACACCGTACAGCACAGTGTGGGATGAGAGACCTGTGTGAGCGATGGACGAAGATATGTTTCAACAGGAAGGGGTTCCTTACAGCAGAGACGCTTCATAAATCACTGGATAAGGACAAGAAAAGGACTTCTAGTTCTACCTGTCTTTGCATGTAAAGATTCAACACCTTATGTCACGGAGATGTACACGTAGGAGCAATTTAAGTCACAAAACAAGTCACCTGTAAAGTCTCAAGATTGGATTTTAGAGCGTAGACATTTGGTTTATTGCCGCCAAAAGTCACACAAATTTCTTTTTCGAAAACAATAAGATCTGGTTGATTTTTCCAAGAAATAATCTAATTATAATCCAAAAATCCAATCATATCCTGATCTGATGACTTGATCACAAATAATGTTTTCAAGAATGTTCCAAATATTGTGGACAGAAAACTGTAGATTTTCTAACATCTCACTCAAGAACTAACATGTATTTGATCTATTTAAAGACTGAATCAGCTGCCTTGCTTGCCACTAGCATGATATCATGGGTTCATTCTCAAAAAGATAAAGCTTACAAAACATAATTAAAAGCTTAACGTATTACATACATGTTTCTGAAGTAAACAAATGATTCCAATGGGATGGGGGAGGGGGGGGGAGGGGGGGGGGAGAGACAGTCCCTCTGGAGGGAACACAGGGATGTTAGCCTTTGCAGCTATTTACATGCACTAACATCTATATAACACAACACAGGAGAAGGAACAGACCAAATAAACGCATTTTTAAAGAAAAACAAAGTAGTCCGAGTACGTATCCTTGAGGAACGCCACATTTAATATCTGTCCGTCTGTCCATTCGTCCATTAATCTGTAATTGTCTGATACACTCTGGACTCACACATTGTTCTATACCGAGAGGTTGACAAACAAAGGGAGAGGGAAGGGGAGCTGTGAGTAGTGGCATACAGGGGGAGGGGAGAGTGTGTGAGAGACGGGGGGAGTCTGTGTGTGTGTGTGTGTGTGTGTGTGTGTGTGTGTGTGTGTGTGTGTGTGTGTGTGTGTGTGTGTGTGTGTGTGTGTGTGTGTGTGTGTTTGTGTGTGAGAGAGAGAGAGAGAATCAAACGCTGGCTGAATTGGGCCCAAATATCCAAGGTTAATTTTGTGAGAAAGCTGCAGCGCTCAGATAAGAGCGTCGCTGCAAATGAGTTCTGCCTGCCTGGATTACAGCTAAATTTATGCAGCTTTCCTTATCCTTCCACAAGCTCCTCTGAAGTGGCATAATTAACTTGCGCACATGAAATGTGCACATTTTCTGCATGGTGGTAACATTCCTCATTTTACTGCTTTGATTTTTTGTGTGTGCTCCTATTCATGGAGGTACTTAACATTTTTTTGTTGCTTTTTCCTCAAGTTTAGAGCTGTGTCATTGTAGTGGCACGAGTTGAGCCTTTCACCACTTAATCATTCTAATTGCTCAATGGCTAAATCTCCGCCGTCATTATATTCGGCGCAGATACGACAAATAAACAAACACAGCGCTGCAATTACCCTCGAGTGTGCACAGCTTCATACAGTAGAAACAAAAGAGGAGTGTGCACGGCTTCATACAGTAGAAACAAAAGAGGAGTGCACAGCAGTTTTAAAACGCTGACTCATGCGTTGATATCACGCAGCAGGTAAACAGCAACACGTCACACTCGGACAGTGGAGCTCTCCAATCTTCAAAGCAGATGCAAATATGCTAAGCTGCACTTGAGGACAGGAGAATATGCTCGGCTATTACCAAGCTCTATTTTTTTTCTCCCATCATGCCGCGGGGTGCTCTGTTTATCTGCTCACACCCGCCCAACAAATCTGTCCAAGGAGAGGAGGTCCTCCTCAGCTTCTGTAGCCCTGAAAACACACACACACACACACACACACACACACACACACACACACACACACACACACACACACACACACACACACACACACACACACACACACACACACACACACACACACACACACACACACACACACACACACACACACACACACACACACACACACACCCGCCATGTAAAAATAGCTAATACAGAGCAGAGACACAGTTAGTAGTGTGTGACCCCCCGTCTTGAGGAAGAGTGATGTTCTACTTTTTTTATGCCGTTTTATTTCTATTTTGATATATTTTTTGTAAATTGTGTAATTTCTTTATTTTTTTATCCTTAATATTTTGTTATGCATGCTTCTTAGGTAGCATTAAACTGTCTGTGGCTCTTTTCTGCTGTAACACTGTACATGTGCTGTGGGATGAATAAAGGTATTCTGATTCTGTTTGCATTTCAATTGTTTATTCCTAGTCTTTTAATTTCTCTTATGTGCAATGTCTCAAATTGGGATCAATAAAGAACATCTTATAGAGAGAGATATAAAGGGAGGGAGGAAAGCCTCTTTAATGGTCACACATGCAGAGCACACAGCACACAGTGACATGTGTTCTCTGCTGTTAACCCATCCTAGCACCAGGAGTCTAGCACTAGGAGCAGTGATCAGCTATTGTACAGCGCCCGGGGAGCAATGGAAGTGGGGGGGGGGGGGGGGGGAAGGGGGTTGTCGGGTGCCTTGCTCAAGGGCCAGGGCAGGGCCCAGGATGTGAACTGGGACCTCTCCAAGTAGCAGTCCACACTCCATATTTAGGTCTGTTCGGGGACTTGAACCAACGACCCTACGGCTCACAGTCCAAGCCCCTACTGACTGAGACACTGCCACTTATCTTACAGCCCTTTCTAAATGCTTTTTGTGTTGCATGGATGGAGGAACCTGGGAATCCTTTGAAACACTAACGATATGTTTTAGTTTCACCTCCCCTTCTCTTTCCTTTCTCTTGCATTGCTAACAAATCTGTGGACAACTATTATCCAATGTTATGAAGACGTTTATCTGTTAGAAGTAACCAGTGTTGGGACTAACGCGTTACAAAGTAACGTGTTACTGTAACGCCGTTATTTTTGGCAGTAAGTACTCTAAGGCATTATTTTTTAAATTCAGTAACTCAGTCACCGTTACTACATGGCGCGTTACTCTGTTATTTTTTTTATATAGTCTCGGCTCCGAGACGTTGGTGAGCGGCGCCAACAGCGAGGCGAACAGAGATGAGAACTGTACTTAAGTACTTGAGTAAATGTACTTAGATACTTCCTGTGTCACATGTGGAGACGCGCTGTGGGCGTGTTTGTGTTTACTAACAAGACTATCATGGAGGAGCTCAAGTCGAGTTTCTCCATCTGGAGATATGCTCACTATTTCACTTTTGTCGAGCACAAAGAAAAGAACGTTTTAGTTAAATGTAAGTTGTGTCTTGGCGGGTCAAAGATCCTATCTACTGTCCAAAACAGCAATTCAGATCTGTTGAAACATCTGCAGAAACAACATGCTGGGACGAAGCTAGTAGCTAAGACCACAGACCCAGACTCATCCCACTCCACTCCATCTCCACCTAAGCAACAGCTGCTGGATTTTAACCGAGGGACTGCTAGCCAGGGAAAAGTTGATAAAGCCATTGCACGGTATGTTGTAGAACACATGCAGGCTATTTCTACTATTTCTATTTCTATTTCTTGATCAACAGATTGTATTATTCTCCAATGCAATAACAGTACTGAAATGAAGGCTATATCCCAGCTAGAAATGTTTGGTTCTAAAAACATTCTGGGAATGTTTCAGTCATTGTTCTAGGAAGGTTTTCAGCGGGAAGTTTTTGTTTGGTTCCCAG
>NC_136908.1:1017938-1060438 GCF_949606895.1 Notothenia rossii | reverse complement strand
TTAATGACTGCATGCATTTCTCTGGCTGCAGCTGTAACTGTTGTATCTGCACGCTGCCTCTTGACCTGCTTGTATGAAGGTGTCTGAAGCAGGTCTTCCTTCCCCTTCCCCTTCCCTCTCTCCTCACAATGGGAGAGTTTGGGCATCTGTCCAGAGAAGAGCCAGAGGAAGAGCAGCATTACAGATCTGCTTCTGACTGTCACAGGTTTCCATCTTTCTACACCTCGAGCCATAAGGAGCTGGCAGGGAAACGACAGGAACACCGAAGCTGTCAATCATAGCTGCAGGGAAGCAGAACCAAAGGGGGGCGGGTCTCATGTGGCCTGCAATTTTCTTGAGGCCATTAAATCCACTCTTTTTAATTCCCTCTCTAACTCTCCTGCTATTCTGGCTGCAAAGTGGTCTTTCAGCGCTAAGCTTTCCATCCAAAGACGAGAATGTGAAAGCACTTTGCAGAACAAAGCTCAACACATCGGCTAATTTCTACAGATAGAAAGGGAACACGCTCCTTCAGTTCAGCTTTAAAGACCGAGGAAGAATAAACACCTCACACTGACAGGAAGAGACTGTTTTCTGAACCCGTGATGATTTCTGTTAGTTTAGCGGAGAAGGAGAAGATTCCTCTGTAGGTTTTTCATAGTTCAGTGTTCGATGGCTTTAAAGAGTCCTCTCCTGCTGATGTTCAGGTGTATATCAGTATGTAGTGTCTCTACTTTAAAGAGTCCTCTCCTGCTGATGTTCAGGTGTATATCAGTATGTAGTGTCTCTACTTTAAAGAGTCCTCTCCTGCTGATGTTCAGGTGTATATCAGTATGTAGTGTCTCTACTTTAAAGAGTCCTCTCCTGCTGATGTTCAGGTGTATATCAGTATGTAGTGTCTTTACTTTAAAGAGTCCTCTCCTGCTGATGTTCAGATGTGTATCAGTATGTAGTGTTTCTACTTTAAAGAGTCCTCTCCTGCTGATGTTCAGGTGTATATCAGTATGTAGTGTCTCTACTTTAAAGAGTCCTCTCCTGCTGATGTTCAGGTGTATATCAGTATGTAGTGTCTCTACTTTAAAGAGTCCTCTCCTGCTGATGTTCAGGTGTATATCAGTATGTAGTGTCTCTACTTTAAAGAGTCCTCTCCTGCTGATGTTCAGGTGTATATCAGTATGTAGTGTCTCTACTTTAAAGAGTCCTCTCCTGCTGATGTTCAGGTGTATATCAGTATGTAGTGTCTCTACTTTAAAGAGTCCTCTCCTGCTGATGTTCAGGTGTATATCAGTATGTAGTTTCTCTACTTTAAAGAGTCCTCTCCTGCTGATGTTCAGGTGTATATCAGTATGTAGTGTCTCTACTTTAAAGAGTCCTCTCCTGCTGATGTTCAGGTGTATATCAGTATGTAGTGTCTCTACTTTAAAGAGTCCTCTCCTGCTGATGTTCAGGTGTATATCAGTATGTAGTGTCTCTACTTTAAAGAGTCCTCTCCTGCTGATGTTCAGGTGTATATCAGTATGTAGTGTCTCTACTTTAAAGAGTCCTCTCCTGCTGATGTTCAGGTGTATATCAGTACGTAGTGTCTCTACTTTAAAGAGTCCTCTCCTGCTGATGTTCAGGTGTATATCAGTACGTAGTGTCTCTACTTTAAAGAGTCCTCTCCTGCTGATGTTCAGGTGTATATCAGTATGCAGTGTCTCTACTTTAAAGAGTCCTCTCAGGCAGCCCATATTTTAACCGTTAGGACCTTTCATATCTATAACCTTTTTCTAACACTTGGTTGTGATTTTTAAATCAGAAATAACTCCTAAATCTGAAATAAATGGCCAAAAGGTTGATAAATAAAACAGAAAGTATGTGCAGAGACAGAGCAGCAGCGCAGGATGCATGGCTGAGCAGGCTCTGAAAATGTAAATAAAGCTAATTTGCTGGATGGGCAGCATCTGTATTTTCCTGTGTGCCGTTATGAGAGTGGATGTGAGAATAAACCACATTAGACTTCTCCGGAGCAGCAAATATCCCCGGTGTCATCCTGCATCTCGTCACTGTTCTCACTGATTGCTTCCTACATTTCATTATGCTAAACGCGCCTTTTTACACACCCGGAGAGCAGGGTGTTATGGGAGGGGGCCAGGAGACGCTTCATTGTGAGCAGGTTTCTGAAGAGCTTCTGACAGGATGAACTGCAGCACAAAAACACATCATCTTCAATGCTTTAAACGCAATGCCAGTGGTCAGAGAGGCAACAGTACACACATCCTTTACTCAAGTAGAATTACAGATACTGGTGTTTAAAAATACTCTGGTGAAAGTAGAAGTACTGACTAAACTTCTTTACTCAAGTCAAAGTAAAGAGGCTTTGAAATGTACTTCAGTAAAAAGTACCCATAACTAGCAGCTGTTTTAAAGAGTACCTGACCTCCCTTTATATTAATAGAACAATAATGTCATTGTTAGCTAATGAATGTTTCCATGGTGACCAACGGCAACATGACAACGTTTCATTGGTCCCTCTTCTTTAGAGAAGACCAGGAAATGATGGATACACGGATCGTGTTCAAATCAATAGGCACGCCATGACTCTAAATAATAATGATCACGCCACCAAACACACATTCAGACTAAAGGAACCAGCCAGTTTGGAAAATGAGAGAAGTAGAAAGTACAGGTATTTGAGTTCAACATGTAAGAAGTAGAAAGTACAGGTATTTGGGTTCAACATGTAAGAAGTAGAAAGTACAGGTATTTGAGTTCAACATGTAAGAAGTAGAAAGTACAGGTATTTGAGTTCAACATGTGAGAAGTAGAAAGTACAGGTATTTGAGTTCAACATGTAAGAAGTAGAAAGTACAGGTATTTGAGTTCAACATGTAAGAAGTAGAAAGTACAGGTATTTGTGTTCAACATGTAAGAAGTAGAAAGTACAGGTATTTGTGTTCAACATGTAAGAAGTAGAAAGTACAGGTATTTGAGTTCAACATGTTAGAAGTAGAAAGTACAGGTATTTGAGTTCAACATGTAAGAAGTAGAAAGTACAGGTATTTGTGTTCAACATGTAAGAAGTAGAAAGTACAGGTATTTGAGTTCAACATGTAAGAAGTAGAAAGTACAGGTATTTGAGTTCAACATGTAAGAAGTAGAAAGTACAGGTATTTGAGTTCAACATGTGAGAAGTAGAAAGTACAGGTATTTGGGTTCAACATGTAAGAATTAGAAAGTACAGGTATTTGAGTTCAACATGTAAGAAGTAGAAAGTACAGGTATTTGAGTTCAACATGTGAGAAGTAGAAAGTACAGGTATTTGTGTTCAACATGTAAGAAGTAGAAAGTACAGGTATTTGGGTTCAACATGTAAGAAGTAGAAAGTACAGGTATTTGAGTTCAACATGTAAGAAGTAGAAAGTACAGGTATTTGAGTTCAACATGTGAGAAGTAGAAAGTACAGGTATTTGTGTTCAACATGTAAGAAGTAGAAAGTACAGGTATTTGTGTTCAACATGTAAGAAGTAGAAAGTACAGGTATTTGTGTTCAACATGTGAGAAGTAGAAAGTACAGGTATTTGAGTTCAACATGTGAGAAGTAGAAAGTACAGGTATTTGTGTTCAACATGTAAGAAGTAGAAAGTACAGGTATTTGAGTTCAACATGTAAGAAGTAGAAAGTACAGGTATTTGGATTCAACATGTGAGAAGTAGAAAGTACAGGTATTTGGATTCAACATGTGAGAAGTAGAAAGTACAGGTATTTGGGTTCAACATGTGAGAAGTAGAAAGTACAGGTATTTGGATTCAACATGTGAGAAGTAGAAAGTACAGGTATTTGTGTTCAACATGTAAGAAGTAGAAAGTACAGGTATTTGAGTTCAACATGTAAGAAGTAGAAAGTACAGGTATTTGAGTTCAACATGTAAGAAGTAGAAAGTACAGGTATTTGGGTTCAACATGTAAGAAGTAGAAAGTACAGGTATTTGAGTTCAACATGTAAGAATTAGAAAGTACAGGTATTTGTGTTCAACATGTGAGAAGTAGAAAGTACAGGTATTTGAGTTCAACATGTGAGAAGTAGAAAGTACAGGTATTTGAGTTCAACATGTAAGAAGTAGAAAGTACAGGTATTTGGGTTCAACATGTAAGAAGTAGAGAGTACAGGTATTTGTGTTCAACATGTAAGCAGTAGAAAGTACAGGTATTAGAGTTCAACATGTAAGAAGTAGAAAGTACAGGTATTTGAGTTCAACATGTAAGAAGTAGAAAGTACAGGTATTTGTGTTCAACATGTAAGAAGTAGAAAGTACAGGTATTTGTGTTCAACATGTGAGAAGTAGAAAGTACAGGTATTTGTGTTCTACATGTAAGAAGTAGAAAGTACAGGTATTTGAGTTCAACATGTAAGAAGTAGAAAGTACAGGTATTTGGGTTCAACATGTAAGAAGTAGAAAGTACAGGTATTTGAGTTCAACATGTAAGAAGTAGAAAGTACAGGTATTTGAGTTCAACATGTGAGAAGTAGAAAGTACAGGTATTTGGATTCAAGATGTGAGAAGTAGAAAGTACAGGTATTTGTGTTCAACATGTAAGAAGTAGAAAGTACAGGTATTTGAGTTCAACATGTAAGAAGTAGAAAGTACAGGTATTTGAGTTCAACATGTAAGAAGTAGAAAGTACAGGTATTTGGATTCAACATGTGAGAAGTAGAAAGTACAGGTATTTGGATTCAACATGTGAGAAGTAGAAAGTACAGGTATTTGGGTTCAACATGTGAGAAGTAGAAAGTACAGGTATTTGGATTCAACATGTGAGAAGTAGAAAGTACAGGTATTTGTGTTCAACATGTAAGAAGTAGAAAGTACAGGTATTTGAGTTCAACATGTAAGAAGTAGAAAGTACAGGTATTTGAGTTCAACATGTAAGAATTAGAAAGTACAGGTATTTGTGTTCAACATGTGAGAAGTAGAAAGTACAGGTATTTGAGTTCAACATGTGAGAAGTAGAAAGTACAGGTATTTGAGTTCAACATGTAAGAAGTAGAAAGTACAGGTATTTGAGTTCAACATGTGAGAAGTAGAAAGTACAGGTATTTGAGTTCAACATGTAAGAAGTAGAAAGTACAGGTATTTGTGTTCAACATGTAAGAAGTAGAAAGTACAGGTGTTTGGATTCAACATGTAAGAAGTAGAAAGTACAGGTATTTGAGTTCAACATGTGAGAAGTAGAAAGTACAGGTGTTTGGATTCAACATGTAAGAAGTAGAAAGTACAGGTATTTGGATTCAACATGTGAGAAGTAGAAAGTACAGGTATTTGTGTTCAACATGTAAGAAGTAGAAAGTACAGGTATTTGTGTTCAACATGTAAGAAGTAGAAAGTACAGGTATTTGTGTTCAACATGTAAGAAGTAGAAAGTACAGGTATTTGTGTTCAACATGTAAGAAGTAGAAAGTACAGGTATTTGGGTTCAACATGTAAGAAGTAGAAAGTACAGGTATTTGTGTTTAACATGTAAGAAGTAGAAAGTACAGGTATTTGGGTTCAACATGTAAGAAGTAGAAAGTACAGGTATTTGTGTTCAACATGTAAGAAGTAGAAAGTACAGGTATTTGAGTTCAACATGTGAGAAGTAGAAAGTACAGGTATTTGTGTTCAACATGTAAGAAGTAGAAAGTACAGGTATTTGAGTTCAACATGTAAGAAGTAGAAAGTACAGGTATTTGTGTTCAACATGTAAGAAGTAGAAAGTACAGGTATTTGAGTTCAACATGTAAGAAGTAGAAAGTACAGGTATTTGGGTTCAACATGTAAGAAGTAGAAAGTACAGGTATTTGAGTTCAAAATGTAAGAAGTAGAAAGTACAGGTATTTATGTTCAACATGTAAGAAGTAGAAAGTACAGGTATTTGAGTTCAACATGTAAGAAGTAGAAAGTACAGGTATTTGAGTTCAACATGTAAGAAGTAGAAAGTACAGGTATTTGTGTTCAACATGTAAGAAGGAAAAGTAAAAAGTCGTCAGAAAAATAATTAGTGGAGTAAAGTACTGACACCAGAAACATGTACAGTAACAAAGTATTTGTACTCCATGCTTCCGACCTCTCAGTGATTCAACAAGCTGTAATCAAAGCCTCTGAGATCAACCTGCAGGAAACCCCCCACGGAGAGATCAAGCTGCTCAATAATTCAACACAGAGCAGTAAATTAGTCCAATCAGTTTAGAGAGCATGTATTGCCGAATAATAACAACATTAGCTATGGACGTTTTGGTCAATTCAATATTGCAGCGTTTGGAAATCCCCCCCTGAAGACCCTCAATGCAACCTTTTCAAATGTTCAGCATCTCACTGCATTGCCACGTTGGGTAAACAACCACATTGTTCCAAAATGAAATATCTCCACAAAGGTTGGACAGATGCTCATGTTTTTTCCGGGGTCCTATGAGGATGAGTCGGGACTCCCATATGAAATATTACAAAACACAGTTAGGTAATGAATGGTTGTGTTGTAGAATAAGAAGTCTCAACAGGATAAATCCTACAGTCCTTGGTCTCCACGTTCGGTATTAACTTAGCTTTGAAAACATTGTTGTTAAAATGCTGTTTCCTTATAACACGTTTCTTTATGGAATCCCTCCATGGCTTTATAGAACAACACAGAGCAGTACATGAGTCCAATCAGCTCAGAGAGCATGTACTGCTGCTGTCATAATGAAACCATTAGCTTTGAACGTTTTGGCCGATTCAATCAGGCTCTCTGTAAATATAGCAGCGTTTGAAAATATCTCAAATCCAACACAAATAGCAGGATCTCTGCGTGATCAAATGTCAAAGCCAACAGGATGGAGGGGTGGGGGGGATGTTTTCATGCTAAGCTAGCAGGTGTCCTGAGCGTCACATCAGCCATTAGCTCTTGGCAGGCAGGAAACCTTCAATCGGAACAGGAAGTAGCTGCCAAACAGAGAGAGGGCCCATGCGTCACTCAGCAGATGTCTGTCTATGTGAAGGCGTCCATTTACTGAAGGAGGTTGAGGGGGGAAGGACTCTTGTTAACATGAAGTCCAAGTGCCATGTCCAAGAAGTCTGCAGTTTGAAAGAGAAATAAGGCTTCATTTTCCAGCTGTGAAGTTTTGGTTGATCTAAATGTCTGATGATGACCCAATGCCCCTGCAGTGAAACACGAGCCTTTTGTGCTTCACCCTGGATGCCAGTGCGTGTTTTAATTAGTGGTAACATAATGGGTAGTTCCCTTTAGAGCAACCAGGTGGTGCACACACACGTATACTTTACATCTCTGATGAAAAGCTACAGAAAGACCTTATTGCAAGGTGATAGCGATCCAGTTGGACCTTTCATTAATCTGACCGTGTGCAAAGTGGGTCATTAAAGGGCATTTTTTGTTTAATTTCTATTTTCAATAATGTGCACTTTCCTAAAATCAGAGATTAAGAAGTTGCTGGCTAGTTTTAAGATAGCTATCGTCCGACACACATTGGAAAGCCAATCGCTGTCCACTATGCAGACACCGAGACATATCGTCAAAACACGTGTCTCTTATTAACACTGAACCTTTTGAAAATACATAAACAGCGTCTCTCTGCATCGCATATTTTTCAGTAAACAACAATATTGTTCTCAAATCAAATATCTCTACCAGTATTAGATAGATGGTCTTTTACTTCTTCAAAGAGATTCATGCTCCCATGAGGATGAACCGTGGTGTTGATTGTTTGACTTCAGCTTCACTACGGTTGCTGACATTTAAATTAATGCATGTCTATAAAATATCCCACAGAGCCAGGGAACAAATGTGAGTATGTGTTTAAATCAGTCCTTCATATCTACGTCTGGTTTGAACTCATCTTTGAAACAGTTGTTAAAAATCAGTTTCCTGTCCGTATACCTCTTTACCAATAACTCTTTACGAGTTAATTCTCACATTAAGAGGCAGAAGCCCCCCGTGAAGATGCTGGAGGCAGAGAGTGTGTTTGGCTCTTCAGTGGAGAGGAACTGAGGGGGGGGGGGCATTTATTCATCCAACAGACAGGCATTGGTGCATTGAGCTGATAACAGAATATTATAGGCTGCTCCTCCTCTTCCTCTTCCTCCTCTTCCTCCCTGCTGGGACGAACCATGATTTACCAGCAGCATCATCCACAACACTTCCAAAACACAACAAACGCTTAGGAATAATCCCTCTCTGTGAGGACGCTGAACTGATGCATGGAGAGGACACACTAACACTTTATCCAGTTCTGCCTTTATTGGACCCAGTTTGGATTATCTGCCAAATCATTCTGATATCCTCTGAGCGACGCTCTGTCGTGCAGAAGTTATTGCTGTATATTTGCCCGTACGGCAGCACGAGAGTGAACATATCTGCAATTGTTACAAGCTTTTTCTACATCACAGAGTGCAATTCATGGCATTTTATAAGAGGAAATACATGCGTTCGATTAGGCAGTGAATGCACAGACGCTTTAAAAAAAGAACGTCTCAAATTATGAGATAAATCCCCTTTCTCAAATCTCACTCCTGACTTTCTCAAATTTCAAATCATGACTTTCTCAAATCACTAAATCCTGACTTTCTCAAATCTCTAAATCCTGACTTTCTCAAATCTCTAAATCCTGACTTTCTCAAATCTCAAATCCTGACTTTCTCAAATCTCAAATCCTGACTTTCTCAAATCTCTAAATCCTGACTTTCTCAAATCTCTAAATCCTGACTTTCTCAAATCTCTAAATCCTGACTTTCTCAAATCTCTAAATCCTGACTTTTCTCAAATCTCTAAATCCTGACTTTTCTCAAATCTCTAAATCCTGACTTTCTCAAATCTCTAAATCCTGACTTTCTCAAATCTCTAAATCCTGACTTTCTCAAATCTCTAAATCCTGACTTTCTCAAATCTCAAATCTCTAAATCCTGACTTTCTCAAATCTCTAAATCCTGACTTTCTCAAATCTCCAAATCCTGACTTTCTCAAATCTCAAATCCTGACTTTCTCAAATCTCAAATCCTGACTTTCTCAAATCTCTAAATCCTGACTTTCTCAAATCTCTAAATCCTGACTTTCTCAAATCTCTAAATCCTGACTTTCTCAAATCTCTAAATTCTGTCTTTTTCTTAATGTTGGTGGAAAAACGAGGCTCTTTGTGTTCGTTGGAGCAGGACAGGTTAGTCAGGTGACTTTGAAACTGTAGCTGGTAGAAAAGGGAAATAAAGATTGAAAAACTATTGAAAGCAAGAAGGACTGAGCGCTGCAGTGTCCCGTAGCAACACAAGAGAGAAGAGGATAAGGACACATTAGAGAGGAGACAAATATAAGGAAGAAAGGAATTCGATTTAGTAAATAATAGTTCATGCATGAACCCGTTAAGATACATTCAAACGTAAAAGAAGAGCAAGTGTGGTGCAGTGGGTTGTGCGTTGGTGTTGGGATCAGGGGGTCTCAGGTTCGAAACCCCGCTGCAGTCAGCATGTCGTTGTGTCCCTGAGACACTTCACCCCAAAGTGCTCCTGTGGGGATTGTCCACAGTGTTGAGTATGTTAGTCTCTTTGGATAAAAACGTCTAACAAGTGACATGGACACAAGTATTGAAAATAGGCCGAGTAGGAGCCTGTAGACTAGGCTAGTGTCTGACACTGAGAAATAACTAAGCATTTCAATTTGTGCAAAATAATTTAATAAAATAGTCCGACATGAACATAAACTCTGGGTTGAGACGTGTTTGTGAAACGTTGTGATATTACACTACTTTCCATATCAGTTTGTAATGAAGCATGCACACCAAACACTGTGAGTACACTTCTGTTTTTATACATGTTATTCCCCATTGTTCCTATTTTCTGTTGCTCTTGCTTCTTATTGTTTTAATGTTTTATCTCCTCGTGAAGCATCGTGGCTCTCTAATCAAACATGGACAGGGAAAGTCTGTTGTGTCTATGTTCAGAATTTATCAAATGTAAAAGTTAGTTTGAATATCTACATTGAACATCTGAAGTGTTTAGCATTTGAGTGTTTCATGCTTTGGAAATGTTTTGCTTTTCTAACTTTTTGCAAACCACAAAGCAGTTTAAGAGGCTCTGCGCGTCCAGCTCACTTCCTTTACTTACAAACAAAACTTCTAATACGTAACGTCCCTGAGACACAGACACTGAATTCTTAGAGTGTTTTCCAGTTTCTATCCACATTATTCTATAAAAGCAAAGAGCCGTTCTCTGAGGATGAGCAGAGAGAGAATCTGTTCTTCAGACACATTTCAATACCCAGGGACGCTTTTATTACAAACACAAAGCCACATAATGCCGTGATGTTCTGAGCAACAGATATGTTCTGAATATATAACAAGGAGATCTGTAGTTTGGATTATCTGCAAATCATTCTCGTCTCTGCTGAAAGCCCGATATAATGCAGAAGTTATTGCTTTACATTTCCCTGAGTGAACATAATGTAGATCCGTAAGTGTTGCATGCTTTTTCACACCAGAGTACTTATCCCGTACTTTTCCCAGAAATAGTTACGATAGTTCCTGAGATGTTGCGTTCACACAACGGGAACCTGTTCCCCCCTTTTCAGTCCTTGTTAGAGGTGGTACTTTCCTGGGGAGGAAAAGATTCCAATTTCTGATTTGCTGGGTGGATTGCAAACCACGCCCCGTAAAACTCGGAAAAGTTTTCATGAAGCCGCCATTTTATTTGCTCACATTAGCATTATTAGCATTAGCATTAGCCCAGCGCACCAACGGAGAGAGACTAACTTATGGCAACACAAAAGAAAACGTGGGATCGGTGGAGATGACAAGGTGTCAGCGTTCTGGTGATTTACTCGGACTTCGGGCGGCAGTATACGCCGTGAAGTGGTTTGCGGCCTGCCAGTAAACCCAAAGCAGAAGAAGAAGAAGTGACGTCAGCGGCTCATTGGCCTAATCCTCCCTCAGGGACTTCTTCCGGTGAGAACGCGATCTGCTAGAAAGCTCCAGGGACTATTCCAGGGGAAAGTACTCGGTGTGAAATCGCCTAATGGCTTTTTTTTGCAGGAAATAGTCCCTTTTGATTCGGCAGTGTAGTCACAAAAAGAACGTCTCCTCTTAATCCTCTCTCTGTGAGCAAAAGCATGTTAATTTTCTGAATATTTAACAAAAAGGTGTGCAGTTGTGGCTTCTGATCTCTTGTGAAAGCTGCTCTATAATAGAGAAGTTATTTGCTTTTCATTTCCCTGCTCAAAAAGGAACATATCTGTATTTGATGCTTGTTCTAGAACATATAGTGTAATAAATGGCATTTGGTTGCAGGGAATACATGCTTTTGATTAGTCACCAAAACAACGTCTCGAATCATGAGATGAATGCCCTTTCGGTGAGCACAAATATGTTATTTTTCACAAAAAGACGTGCAGTTTGGGATTATCTTCCAGATCATTCCTGTATCTTCTGAAAGCCGCTCTAATGAATCAACTAACGCACAGTTTATGGCTTTATATTTCCCTGCACAGGGGCTCGAGAGCGAACATACAGAACTGTAGATTTCTAATTGCTGGATGCTTTTTTCTACAACATACAGAGCAATTACTGGCCTTGAGAACATGAGATACATGCATTTGATTCTGTGGTGAAAGCAGACTAAATGAAAGAATCCCTTCCCGTGAGCCAAAGCGAATCAGCGCGTGCGGAGTGATACGGAGACAGCAGGTCAACAGTGAAGGTTTCCGACCCGCAGATTGACTTATCTTCCTGAATCCAATTTTCATGTTCACTGGCTGCAATGAGCGGCTTCATTCCACGATGAATTACGCTTTTTCTATCAGCTTTTGATAAACAAATCGAGCGCCGCTTGGAGCCCCCGAAAGGAAAAGGAGTGGAGCGTTCAGAATGAATAAATCACAGGTTAGAGGCACACACACTTCAGGCGCAGATTCTGTTTAGAAAGCAAGTGGTGATACAGCGATGTGTCTGCAGGAGGAAACATATGAATTATTCCCTCTGAGAAGCATCCTGTAAAACTGTTTCCTAACATATTCCTCTTCCTCTTGGTCCGTCTGTATCTTTGAACTCAAGTAACCCTGACGTCCTGCTTTCACATTTACATTTCATAGAAGAAGATAAATCGTAAACAGGGAGCCCTGAAACACCTCCCTCCACAGAGCGCTCCGTGGTTTGAGGCTGAAACCCGTCATTATTTCCCTTTCTGATGATCTGTTGGTTGTTAGTCTTTCAAATGTCAGAAAAATCATTCAAATATCCATTTGTCTCACAGAACCCGAGGGGACGTCGTCACGTTTCTAAAGACTTTCAATGCAATATTTAAAAATAACAGAGACATCTTCCCATTTGAGGAGATGGGACATTAAGCTTTTTCAAACTGAAATAGTTAATTGATTATCAAAAGAACAGCCAATTAGTTCAGCATGACTGTTCATCTTAACATCTTAAAACCTTTAAACCAGTCTGAGAAGCTTTTCGTTTCAACCTTATGTCTTTATAAAATCACAGTCATTCAGAAATCATGTCAAATAAAAACCCTCTGATTTCTCTGATCAGTTTTTCCTGCATTTCTTTCTATCAACACTGAAAACACAGGTAAATACTGGTGTTTCCACCTGGGTATTAATCACATGTTCACACCTCCTGTTGTCCTCATTAAGTCCCAAATGTTTTTATTTCAGGATAAAGGTTTTTTCAGGTTAGTGCCAGAAAAATAACACATTGGTTTATAACTACGTATTCAATCTGCGGTCTTCTGGGGTCAATCATTCAACATTTTCACCTTTTTTGAACTCACAAATGAGCTTTGATTTGATGTAAATGAGGTCTATTGACCATCATTTCAAAAAGAAGAGTACACTTGTGGTTATAACTCAGAATAAAATTGTTTTATAGCACAGATTTGGGGTCTGGAATTAATGGATTTATTTGGCAGAAAATAGTCCCTTTTGATTCGGTAGCGTAGCCACAAAGGCTTTATTACAAAGACAGGTTTACATTTCTCTGCTCAAGTGAACATATATGTAAGTGTTGCAGGTTTTTCTAGAACATAAAGTGCTTTAAAATATTGAAACTGAGAGGACAGAAGTCTCCCAGCTCCCAGGAGGACAGCAGGGTTACTAACGAATCAACACATTCAAACATGTTTTATAGAGACTGAAAGCATTCTTTCTTCACACATTTTCTCCAGTGTTTCTTTTTCTCCGCTGGCCTTTAGGATTTCTTTCTGAAGGTCATCAGAAGGACGTCATGCTCTCTGTGTTTCCTGATGGAGAAACAGCTGCTTTAGATCCTGACTCTCTGTAACGGTTGCTCTTCAGAAGCAGTTCCAGTTTACTGAGTCCTCGGATTGAGCCTCTGCAGCTCGAACAGGTGTGACATTCACACAAATCCAGACCCCCCCAAAAACCTCATGTTCTATATATTTATATATCAGCTGACACTCAAGGTCACTCTGTGTTTTACAATCCTCTGAACGTCACGTACACAAAGCAAACCTGATACTTCAGTCCAATTGGTTTGTGAAGGATTTACTGGAAGGACACATTTTCCTCTGTTGAAATGAACCATCGAGATGTACCGTGAAACATTAGGCAATAACTCTGCAACGATCTGTGAGGACGTGATGACTTTAAGGGGAAATAGGAACACAGTAAACTCTCATATTTACATGACACATCATTTAGCTGACGCATTTATCCAAAGCGACTTCCAATAAGTGCAAACACCACAAAGATTCAAACTCCAAACAACAAAGAGAGTGCAGATATATTACATTCAAGGAGGTCACACCTAAGCGCTGGTGAATACAAGTTAACTCAACAAGTGCTCTTTTTTCAGCATTAACTTAATTGCAAAGGTAAAATCTAAATAGATGCGTTTTCAGTTTTCGCCTCAGGAAGATATGCAAAGTCTCCGCTGTCATGATGTCAATGGGGAGCTGATTCAACCAATCAGGAGCCAGGATAGCAAACAGGTGTGTTTCTGAGGGGTACCTGGGTTATCCAAAGACTGGATGTTGTATATTTAAAACACAAATTATTCAAAATGGTTGATATTTGCTTTGGTGGAAGAATACTGTTAGTGAGATGAACATAAACAATAAACCGGTTAGGAAACATAAAAAAAAGTCAAACCCTGAAGCATACTGTCGAGAAAAGTTGTGTTTTAAAATGCATAAAGCCAATCCAACCATCTGGTAAATATTATAGGACCATATTCTATTATTTACTCAAAGGCAAGGCATCTTTTTCAAACTGAGTGATGGAGATATACTGTGGAGACTTGAGGTTTAATATTATTAAAGTTTCAAGCCACAAAAACACTTTAATAATCCTTTTGAAAATCACAAATTAACTTTGGGACAATTAGCCAGCGTGTGATTTTATGAAAGCTCAAAGGCAGAACGAACAATATCAGTCCCACGTGTGATTCAGCTCTGGAAGTCGTTTTGGACACATTTAAAAAGCGCATTATTGAGCATCTCCAAACACAGTATCCTCAGGAGACCAGGACAATAACCATGATCTGAACATTCTGTTAGGCAGAGGAATCCCACGGTTCCCAGTACAACACTAACGGACTAAATATAGATAAGAAACACAAGAGCAGTTCATTAAAATCTCTATAAAGCAAACAGAGAAGACGCTCCATGGACAGACAGACCTCTGGAGGACATTACGTCTCTCACAGCAGGAGACAGAGAAGAGACACTCATAACTTTAATGATGTTTAGTTAAATGTAATGTCCCATTAAGACAGGGAAACATCAAGTACCACAGATATATGACATGGAAAAGCACATACAAATAATAACATAAACTATGATTTTATGACCTTTTTCAGTGACAACCTAAACCTTTTTTAGAGATGATTATGTTTACTTGTCACTATATTATGGCAGGTACATATTCAGTATATGGTATGGTCCAGTTAGAGTTAATCATACATAGCTTACGGCAGTCTGCATGAATTCAAAGTCAACTTTATTGTCAATCTTCTATGTGTGAGATACAGACAAGGAGATCGAAATGCTGTTTCTCACAATCCAGAGAGATAACAGTTAAAATATCAAAAAATAAGTCCATAATCAAACATAGACACAAAGTCCCACATTAAGAGGCATCGATGTAAAGAGATACAGTCAGAAATAAGAGTTCCTTATGAACAGATGCAGATGAATATATAACAGGAAAAATATGTGACAATTCCACCTCAGACTAGCTAACGTTCGCTACCTATAGCCAGCTAGCTAACGTTCGCTATCTATAGCCAGCTAGCTAACGTTCGCTATCTACAGCCAGCTAGCTAACGTTCGTTATCTATAGCCAGCTAGCTAACGTTCGCTATCTATAGCCAGCTAGCTAACGTTCGCTATCTATAGCCAGCTAGCTAACGTTCGCTATCTAAAGCCAGCTAGCTAACGTTCGTTATCTATAGCCAGCTAGCTAACGTTCGCTATCTATAGCCAGCTAGCTAACGTTCGCTATCTATAGCCAGCTAGCTAACGTTCGCTATCTAAAGCCAGCTAGCTAACGTTCGTTATCTATAGCCAGCTAGCTAACGTTCGCTATCTATTGGCAGCTAGCAAATGTTCGCTATCTATAGCCAGCTAGCTAATATTCGCTATCTATAACCAGCTAGCTATTGGTCGCTATCTATAGCCAGCTAGCTAACGTTTGCTATCTATAGCCCGCTAGCTAACGTTCGCTATCTATAGCCCACTAGCTAACGTTATAAACATCGCTGTAACTTCTCAAATATACGTTTTTTGGATAAAGTAATCATATATTGTTCATCTTAATAATAACTAAGTAACACTTCATTTTAAAAGCATTACAACTATTTATTTGGCAAGTAAAGGTTTATAAAGGTGGCGACGATAAATAATAGCCATTACGCTTTAACGACACATAATACCGTGATGTGGAAGTGCCCTTTAATAAGTTACACATATATGGAGTTTTAGGGAACAACAACACTCTGAAAAGCTGAGAATAATTGAGCTAATAAATGGTTTCCAGACGCAGCATCAGCCTCTGTTCGTCTCTCTGTGTTTGACACCTTCAGTGTTTGATGAAGCACTTTAACTCACCATGTCCAGTTTCCTGTTTCTGGACAAAGGAGCGCTGACAGAGTCCGACAGTCTTTCTATTCTCTCCTGACGAGGAAACATCCAGAAACTTCTGAACGCTGAGAGGTGTCTAACCTCAGACTCAGGGTAATTAATGAGTCTCTGTCAAACATGCTTTATACTGGGGGGGGGGGGGGGGGGGGGGGGTGCTGTCCATGTCCATTAAACCACTGACACACACTGGGAGAAACGCTGACTTAGCACCTTCTGCATTCAGACACTAACGGGAGTTTTTGAAGACATTTCACTTTGTGTCAAGGTTTGGGGATTAACCAGAAAAGTACTAAGTACGTTTACTCAAGTACTGTACTTTAGTAAATATGTTGAGGTACTTGTACTTTACTTTAGTATTTCCATGTTCTGCTACTGTGTACTTTTCCTCCACTACATGTATTTAATCCCTTCAGTTACTTTACAGATGTGGATGAATGATGTGAAATTTAATCAATTGTTAAATCAGACTTTAGTTCCACCTGGAGTAAATCCACCAGCTACCCTGCAGTATACAAAGTCATTCAAACTAGCTGCACCTTTAGCAGCTTTGAGAACACTTTCATGATCAATCATTATAAAACATATCATATCTATTATTCTGAAATGGACCAATCTGCACAATGACTACTTTTACTGTCTTTCACTATATTTTGATGAGAATACTTTTCTACTTTCACTTGAGGAACATTTTGAATGCAGGACTTTTACTGAAACAGAGTATTCCTACACTCTGGGACTATTACTTTTACTCAAGTACAAGATCTGAGTACTTCTACTTTTACTCAAGGACAAGATCTGAGTACTTCTACTTTTACTCAAGTACAAGATCTGAGTACTTCTACTTTTACTCAAGTACAAGATCTGAGTACTTCTACTTTTACTCAAGTACAAGATCTGAGTACTTCTACTTTTACTCAAGAACAAGATCTGAGTACTTCTACTTTTACTCAAGTACAAGATCTGAGTACTTCTACTTTTACTCAAGAACAAGATCTGAGTACTTCTACTTTTACTACAAGACCTGAGTACTTCTACTTTTACTCAAGAACAAGATCTGAGTACTTCTACTTTTACTCAAGAACAAGATCTGAGTACTTCTACTTTTACTCAAGTACAAGATCTGAGTACTTCTACTTTTACTCAAGAACAAGATCTGAGTACTTCTACTTTAGCTAAAAGTAACAAAGTCTTGCTGTTTGTACCATATGTTAGGACCCTCTTGAAACGAGCCGGTTCATCTGAAGGGGTTTATCCTAATGAATACAGATCAGTTATCACATGTTAAAGCATCTCTGGTGTCTCTCACGATGTGTCTCTCACGATGTGTCTCTCAAGATGTGTCTCTCACGATGTGTCTCTCACGATGTGTCTCTCAAGATGTGTCTCTCACGATGTGTCTCTCACGATGTGTCTCTCACGATGTGTCTCTCACGATGTGTCTCTCAGAGGAGGGGATCTCTCTCCAGCCACAGAGCTTCAGGATGAAGGATGATGGACTGCAGTCATCATCAGCAGTAAACGACCCTATTAGTAAACTCACTGTTGGATTGAACACGTTATGAAGGCTGCTGCTGCACAGTGAGCAGAGTGAGAGGAACCACACTGAGGGACTGTCCCCGGGGGGCGGAGATACTGTCCGAGGATCTCAATAAAGAGACATCACAGGAGCATGTGAACACCATGAGTCGTGACAACAGGGAAGACACAGCATGAAGACATATGAATACATCAACCCTTCTTTCAATCCTCATGATCATTATAACATAACATACACACCATAACATATATAACAATATGAATATGAGTATAATGAGTATAAAGAGAGACAGCACTTTGCATTCAAAGGATATTCAGAGATATGTTCCCAAAGTGGGAATCAGTATCTCATAATTACAAGATCTGTATCATCTAATTACAAAAAACTAATTATGTCATATTTTTCTCAATTCTGAGATATTTGTCCTTTTCCCTAATACTTTGAGGAACACATCCAAAAGGTTATGATATATAGGTAATATAAAAACAATATAATATCAGAAACACGAGTTTCTCTCCATTTTGAAATGTAGAAAGCAACAGAACACATCTGCATGAAGACCCTGACCCTAACACATCTGCATGAAGACCCTGACCCTAACACATCTGCATGAAGACCCTGACCCTAACACATGTGCATGAGGACCCTGACCCTAACACATCTGCATGAAGACCCTGACCCTAACACATGTGCATGAAGACCCTGACCCTAACACATCACGTGTTCACGGGTTTATTTCCAGACATTACGGATTAAAAGCCTTCCGAGTGCTTTTCTACTTGTGTCATTATTTCTTCCTCATCATCAGTAGAGAGGGTGTTGTCATTATTGGATATGGATCTTGTAATGGTGATGAGTTTATTCTTGCTCTCATGAGATATCCGTCTCATATTCATGCGTTTCTATTTCTGTTCTTGATCCAGTTTACTCTGAGAAAGAAGTTTGTATTCATTGTTAGGAGAAAGCAGGCGATGCTAATCCTGAATGAGCCCTGAGATAAATCCATGTCTTCAATCTGTTACAGACCTGGAGCTTCATTCACAACCTGAAAGCTTATCCAAGGCCTAAGAAGCATAACATAAGGTTGACCTCATGAACTCTCTCCCACTTGAGACTCATTCAAACAGACTGATCAATTCAAGGAGGAACAAAGCAGCTGGAGGTAAGACTCCAAGAAGACCAATCACTAAAGGACGTACGGTAACATGCAGGTCGATGCGTGCAATCGTTTACGCCTCATTATAAAGAAGTGCAGTGTAATTATGGGATATGGATCTGGTAATTATGAGCTTGTTTTCTTGGTATTATAAGATAAAAATCTGTAATCTGTTTATGTTTCATTCAAAGATTGCGTTTCCTCGCTTCGTCTGAAAACACCCTGATGAATTCACAGGGCAATGTTTGGAGTAAAGACTTAAAAAAGGAATTTCTCTTTGGAAATATGATTTATATATCCGGGTAAACATCTTGTGGACCTCTCGTCAAGATAAAGGCTGAAAATACAGATATAATAATCCTTCTTCTTTACATAATTCCTTTTTTATTGAACTCTTAGTCTGGAACAAAGTGCCAAAAACAAGAGAAGGAACTGGAGCATTAGTCCACTTCTCAGCGATGTGAACCCATACACGTTGAATACCCCAAAGTTTAATGATAGAAGTGTAGAGTAGGGTCTCCAGCACATAGAAACTGCCAGATGCTAACCTGCATATGTTGGGCAATTAGCACAATTAGCTTACGTTGCGTCAATTAGCATTAGTGAACAGGATGTCTGCTGGACAAACTGATCGGCCATGGCATGAGTTGTGTGGCGACCATTGGGTTAAGAGACCACAAAATGATTACCTCAACGATGGGAAATGTTCCAAATAGATGAACATAGATAAGAGATTCCTCCGAAACTTCAAAATGATTCAAAACGACCCACGAGGAGAACAAATATGGCCGCTTTCTGATTCCAAATGCCACTTTGGATCCAACAAATATCAGAAACACATTCAGCGTCCTCGAAATTCCCCAAAACAGTCCATTATCGTCCAATTCGGCCAAGCCATTTTTTAACTATTGTCCACATACACTAGGCTATATAGTTGTTCTGTTTCCTGTCGAAGGCCACATGTTCCCTCTATTATTTTGTCTGTAAAAGCCTTTGAATGTCCTTACTCCATTAGCAGCTGTGTTACATCTAGCCAAAGAAGGAACTTCTGGAAACACTATCCTAACATTTCAATGTTAAACATGTATACTGAACCAACAAACATAACAACGTTTCAACCCCCAAAACCACTCCAATATCGGCCAAATCGGGCAAGCCATTTTTTTAACTATTGTCCACATACACTAGGTTATAATGCTAATTAATGCAACTTGCGTTAATTGTGCAAATTCCCCAACATGCAGGTTAGTATCTAGGTTAGTAGTTTCTATGAGCTGGAGACCTGTACTGAACTTTGAGGTACATAACATTTCTCAATAGGACTGTATTTGAAACTGAAAACATGTGACCAACAGCCCTATTGTTCTGTTTCCTGTCGAAGGCCACATGTTCCCTCCACCATTTCATTTGTAAAAGCCTTTGAATGTCCTTAGTCCATTAGCAGCTGTGTTACATCTAGCCAAAGAATTTATAGGAACTTCTGGACACAATATCCTAATATTTCAACCAGGGTTTATATTTGAAACAGCCGGAGAACACGTGACCAACAACCCTGTCATTTATTGTTCTGTTTCCTGAGGAGGCCAGTTCCCCTCCATCATGCTCCATTTATGATGAACACAAGTGGCCCCCAGGTGAAGGTTTTCCTCTCTTTCTCTGCGTGTCCTGGACAATAACCAACAGATACAGTAGCTCTCTGTCACACGGTGTTGTAAACGCCGTCGCTCCTGAACACCTGATGTGATTTACAGAGATGGAATTGTGTCGTTGACAGAAAAGTGTTCGGAAGAGAGGCTTTCTGGGGACAACAAGATTACAGATAATCTATAAACTGCAATTCTTTTCAAATTGTGGTTTAGCTAACATCTCTGTCTCTGTCTCTGCCAGCTAATCTGGTCAGGGACAGAATCCAGACTCAATACCATCGACCTCCAGCTCCTCTTATCTCCGGCAGCTGCTCCTCTGCTGCTCGCACAATGAAACAGACTCAGACTAAATGTGTTCCTCCTCTTGTTTGCCGTCCGCACAGTTGTTCCAGAACGTCTCTAACGTTTGAGAACAATGAGGAACAAAGTGACAGCAAACAATGTTCAAATAAATCATCTTTATCGTCCCTGGAGGAACACTAAGTCTGTTGCTTTGAATCAAATAAGAAACAACATGAAACCTGATGCAGGAATTTTCCTGTATCTAATTGACTCATTTATTTGAAGAGGGACAATTCACATTAATGAACACTTCGGACAAATAATGCTTCAAGTGTAAACATGCCGGATTTTAGCTTTGAGCTCATTTCCATCCGTAGTCCCTCACATACAACATATAAGAACATGACATGTATAAACATAGCAACAATAAATACATGATGTGCAGAAAGAACACAAACTTTTAAAAGACTTAAAATGGTCCAAACTCAAGAAATGGTGTTTCTCCAGGATGGTGGTATGAACGTGGCTTTCTGTCACACCTTGATAGCTCTCTTCTAGCTATTCTATTGAATGAGTCCTAAACCCTAAATGAGTCCTCATTTCAGCACTTCCTGTCTGGAAGTCAATTGTTTTCTGATAGTGTCTTAGGTTGTTACCCTGAAATAACAAACACCTGGTTAACAGTGTTCGCCATTTCTGGATTTCTGGAGCATGGGCTTTTGGTGCGTTTTGTTAAATATGTTCTTTATTCTCGCGTCCAGGAGAGAAGCTTTCAAATGAGACTACATGGAGTCTCTGAAAAGATTCAAATGGGATACTTTAATTAAAAAAGGCGCGGTAGTGTTACAGACAGAATATTGTTCCGGCAGAAAACAGCTGTGATCTGGCTCTCCTGAGCAAGAAGAGAAGAGCCCGAATCCCCCGTTCAGTGCCGTTATATATATATCCTCTGCTGGCTCCTCCCCGCCAGCCGGCTCGCCTCGCCTCTAATGTCCGTTATTGCATTTAAACAGAGGATTGGTTCTTTTCACATTCAATATATGCTTAACACGCCTTTTCCTCCAAATATTCTCTTTCATCACTTTTCATTTAACACATTCTAAACGCTGTAATCAATACTCTAAACAATACTTCTCGGCTGGTTTGGTTTCCGGTCATTCCGGATGTTGTCACATGCTACTCTCGTCTGTAAACAACAGTGTATTCAAATAAACTGTACTTTCATTTAATATTCAGCATGGTAGTATCTCGACATCTATAGTTGTAGTGTTAAATCAGTAGGTTTCGGTTTGCACCACACCAGGTCATTTCGCTTCTCAATTCACCTCTTTAGGAAATCGTTTATTAGCCACATGCTAAATGCTAACCGGAGATGAAGGATTTTCAGAATAAAAGCTTAACTGCTTGTGCACAATAATTTCTGTTTTTTCAGAATAAAAGAGCGTTTAACTTGACAGTATGTCTAAACTACATTATACCATCAAAACATTGATTTTAAATTTCTAACAGTTTACCTGCAGGAAAGACATCAGACATCCATCCAGAATATCTTCATCCATGCAGTAATTTTTTTACAAACGTTTGTCGTCAATAAGAAGAGATATTTGTTGTTCTGTCCGAAAAACAAAGATACAGAAACAGAAGACTTCTGATGAAGCGCTCAGGCCATTATTCATTGTGCTTTACCACCTGTCACCTTAAACAGGCCGTTTTCCTTCAATCTGATTGGTTTGATTCACAGTGCGATGACCTTTGGCCTCCGATGGTTTGTTATAACCAAATGGTTTTGTTACAAAATACAAATCTTTTCACACATTCAAGAAAGAAAACAGGCCACAACAACAACAACAACAAGAGGCAACACTCAAATACAAATAAGGATGTCTTTCTTTCTTTCTTTCTTTCTTTCTTTCTTTCTTTCTTTCTTTCTTTCTCTCTCTCTCTATAGGCATGTATAACTTTAACGGTTAACGTTCAAAATGATTTAAAAGACTTTACAAACACGTGCTAAGGCTTGTTGATAAATGCTGTACTTTAAATAAACTTGCATTGCAATATGTTAAAGATCCCTTTATAACCAGAAGGATGAACAGACTGTAAATGAAGTAAACATTGAGGGAAATAAAGATATAGTCTGACAAATGACCATCGATGATTGTCTTTAATGCATTGATGCCTAACAAAGAAAAGCCTGTCACAAAGAAAGATAATCCCGACGTTACAGGAGCATGTTTATGTTTCCCTGTCCGCAGAACAAAGGCTCAGAACCAGAACATCTTCCTCTCTGTTCTCCAGCGTCCGAGGGGGAGGGGGGGGGGGGGGGGGGGGGCAGAAGAGAGCGTCCGGCTGCCAAACGCCACCAAGAGATCCAGCAGAGAGCTGCCAGATGGAGATAATCTCAGGGACAGCATGCAGCTCTCCGTTAGCCTCCGTTAGCCCGACGCTAAGCTACATCTCCCCTGGACCTCCAGCTGTCCTTCTCTTCTTCCTCTTCCTCCTCTTCCTCCTCCTCCATCCATCTATAAAATCATCCATCCATCCTCCTCTTCCTCTGATCTTCGCCTCACTGTTTCTTATTGTGGTGGTAAACCTCAAAATAAATATAGAATAATTCTTATTCCCTGAAATGAGTCAGCGTGTTGGCACTCATTTCTTAGGAATTAAGTTTGAGTTCGAATTTGACTTTTTCTTAGAAATCTCATTGGAAGAAAATAATTGAGATCTGACCGAAAGAGATGTTTTTCTGAGAATAAAGTCAGAGCTATAAATTGAAGCTTCATTTTGTGTTTTTTTATAAAGAAAAAGAATCACTGGAAATCTCAGAATTCTTTTTTTCTCAGATTTTGCTTTTGCCTGAAAATTATTCCTGAATCCTGTGTGTTACGCTGACCCTGCTCTTTTGTCTCTTCAATGGCTGCCAGGAGCAGCAGGAAGCTACACACACACACACACACACACACACACACACACACACACACACACACACACACACACACACACACACACACACACACACACACACACACACACACACACACACACACACACACACACACACACACACACACACACACACACACACACACACACACAGCTCCCAGCAGCCCATCCATCATTACCTGAGGGAGTCGGTGTTAGCCTCATCAAGGCTTTGATTAATTGAATGAGGAACAGGATCAGAACGTGTTTCTGTGCATCAACACACAGAGAAAACACTGACACATATTTACAATATTATACAATATAATGTGGTTTTAACACAATATATAAACTGCTTATAGATGTTATTGCACACAGACGTGCATTTATTCAATAGTCGATTCTTTAAAGATATGTTTTACCATCAATATGTATGTGTTTGTTTATTTTCCATTTCTTTAGTCTTCATTTCATGTGCAATGCTTTTCTACATGCGTACACTCTCAGTTTATGGAGTCATGTCTGAGAAGCACATTTTGTCTTAAGTGCTCCAGGTTTTTAAAAAGTATAATCACAGTTTGTTAATGCATCGTACGAGTGCACGAAGGCTGAGAAGAGATGGAGGAGGAGTACTTTATGTTTACTGTGTTTGACATTTAGTTTCTACTTTGTACTGCACACACACACACACACACACACACACACACACACACACACACACACACACACACACACACACACACACACACACACACACACACAGACACACACACACACAGACCACACACACACTTAGTGGTAAACCCTCCATGTTTGAGCAGCCTCTATGAGACGTCAAGCTACCCCACAGCACCCCCAAAAGAAAGTCTCTTGCGTCGACACTGGCCGCGGCACATGACGGCTGTGTGTGCCCTCCCATGAAAATCATACGCCCTCTCTGTAGATGTGTTCTGGCCCAGGGTCTGCCTCCCCTGACGATGTTCAGTTGTTTCGATCGAAGTAGTTGTGCAGAACTTTTAGATACGTCTGAGGTTCGTTTTTTAATTTAAAAACAGCAACAGATCCAGTGAAATGTTGGGTTAGGGCTCAAAATGCAGTAATCTCATTGGCTGAGCACACTTTCTGTTGACAGGTGCATAAGGAGGATTTGTTGTTTGTGGATTTTAAACACAACATCCAGCCCCAGATTAACTCTCTTCTTGGAGAGAGTGTTGTTGTTTGGCACTACAGTCTGTGTCCACCATTTGTGTTGCTTTCTCTTGGCTGCTTCCTTCTGAATTGGCAGCTTTTTTGCTATGTTTTTAAAGAGATTGATTTCCTGAAACACAGCAAGATGAGGAGAAAAGAGGAAATGTAGCCAAGGGCTGCAGCATCTCTGCAAAAACAGACACCAACATACAATTCTACGTGTCAGAAGTGATGATTAGAGGCAGTATTTAACATTGCTTTGTAGACAAATACTCACCGTGGCTTTAGGGTAATGCGTCCAGGGGCGGACTGAGGGGGAAAGTGGCCCGGGGGATTAAAGACAGACAGGCCCACTTAATGCGCGGCATGTATCGGCCGGCCGGCGACGAAAGTATGTTACTTAAGAAAAAACCCTGCATTTAAAGTTATTTTGGACAATTATTCATTTAGTAATCACCTGAGCCCTTGAGCTGCCTAGAGCAAAATAGTTACAGCATATATTTAGTGACCTTTAACAGATCATTGATGCAAAAACATTTGGACCCAAGTTGCCTGACTTGACGCATGGAATAAAACATGGGTGTAGCAAGCATCCTCAATGTGGGTGAGACAATTTAACAGGGGGTGTGGGCAGGTGGTGGACCTCACCTCCTCTAGGGGGGTCCGGGGGCAAGCTCCTCCGGGAAGATTTATTTTTAAATGTTGAAGTTAAATGCATCAATCTGGTGCACTTTGAGAGCAACATTAGGGACTAAATCTATGGATACATCTCTCAACACCCATATGAAACAGATCTGTAAACAGATTTACTTTTTCTTTCAACATTTATTTGAACAGCAAGTGGAGGCAAAAGTGACTGCACCCAAAACATTAAACCTGCTAGCTAGCTAGCCTAAACTCAGTAACAGAATGTGGGCAACACGTTCTTCTCCACAGCCGCGCGACCTCTGAGTCAGACGTCACTTCCCCCTTTTCTATCCTACGGGTACAGCCACTCCCCCTGAACCCCGTTTCCCTGCCACTTTCTCCGGCCCACGCACACCACCGGCCCACCGGGAAAACTCCCGGTATTCCCAATGGCCAGTCCGCCCCTGAATGCGTCTATCACAAAATATGAGATGCTCACTGTCCGTGTTTCTTTAAATCTGTCTTTTTCTACCGTTCCACACATACAACCTTACAGCCGCAGAAAGAGTGCAGAGGAGGGGAGTAGTGCAGTACAAATACTTTGTTCCTGTACTTTAGTACATGTTTCAGGTATCAGTACTTTACTCCACTACTTATTTTTCTGACGAATTTTTACTTTGACTTCTCACATGTTGAACACAAATACCTGTACTTTCTACTTCTTACATGTTGAACACAAATACCTGTACTTTCTACTTCTTACATGTTGAACACAAATACCTGTACTTTCTACTTCTTACATGTTGAACACAAATACCTGTACTTTCTACTTCTTACATGTTGAACACAAATACCTGTACTTTCTACTTCTTACATGTTGAACACAAATACCTGTACTTTCTACTTCTTACATGTTGAACACAAATACCTGTACTTTCTACTTCTTACATGTTGAACACAAATACCTGTACTTTCTACTTCTCACATGTTGAACTCAAATACCTGTACTTTCTACTTCTTACATGTTGAACACAAATACCTGTACTTTCTACTTCTTACATGTTGAACCCAAATACCTGTACTTTCTACTTCTTACATGTTGAACTCAAATACCTGTACTTTCTACTTCTTACATGTTGAACACAAATACCTGTACTTTCTACTTCTTACATGTTGAACACAAATACCTGAACTTTCTACTTCTTACATGTTGAACCCAAATACCTGTACTTTCTACTTCTTACATGTTGAACACAAATACCTGTACTTTCTACTTCTCACATGTTGAACACAAATACCTGTACTTTCTACTTCTTACATGTTGAACACAAATACCAGTACTTTCTACTTCTTACATGTTGAACTCAAATACCTGTACTTTCTACTTCTTACATGTTGAACACAAATACCTGTACTTTCTACTTCTTACATGTTGAACTCAAATACCTGTACTTTCTACTTCTTACATGTTGAACACAAATACCTGTACTTTCTACTTCTTACATGTTGAACACAAATACCTGTACTTTCTACTTCTTACATGTTGAACTCAAATACCTGTACTTTCTACTTCTTACATGTTGAACACAAATACCTGTACTTTCTACTTCTTACATGTTGAACACAAATACCTGTACTTTCTACTTCAGACATGTTGAACACAAATACCTGTACTTTCTACTTCTTACATGTTGAACACAAATACCTGTACTTTCTACTTCTTACTTGTTGAACACAAATACCTGTACTTTCTACTTCCTACATGTTGAACACAAATACCTGTACTTTCTACTTCTTACATGTTGAACTCAAATACCTGTACTTTCTACTTCCTACATGTTGAACACAAATACCTGTACTTTCTACTTCTTACATGTTGAACACAAATACCTGTACTTTCTACTTCTTACATGTTGAACACAAATACCTGTACTTTCTACTTCTTACATGTTGAACTCAAATACCTGTACTTTCTACTTCAGACATGTTGAACACAAATACCTGTACTTTCTACTTCTTACATGTTGAACTCAAATACCTGTACTTTCTACTTCTTACATGTTGAACACAAATACCTGTACTTTCTACTTCTTACATGTTGAACACAAATACCTGTACTTTCTACTTCTTACATGTTGAACTCAAATACCTGTACTTTCTACTTCTTACATGTTGAACTCAAATACCTGTACTTTCTACTTCTTACATGTTGAACACAAATACCTGTACTTTCTACTTCTTACATGTTGAACACAAATACCTGTACTTTCTACTTCTTACATGTTGAACACAAATACCTGTACTTTCTACTTCTTACATGTTGAACACAAACACCTGTACTTTCTAGTTCTTACATGTTGAACTCAAATACCTGTACTTTCTACTTCTCACATGTTGAACACAAATACCTGTACTTTCTACTTCTTACATGTTGAACACAAATACCAGTACTTTCTACTTCTCACATGTTGAACTCAAATACCTGTACTTTCTACTTCTCTCATTTTCCAAACAGGCTGGTTCCTTTAGTCTGAATGTGTGTTTGGTGGCGTGATCATTATTATTTAGAGTCATTGCGTGCCTATTGATTTGAACACGATCCGTGTATCCATCATTTCCTGATCTTCTCTAAAGAAGAGGGACCAATGGAAACGTTGTCATGTTGCCGTTGTTCAGCATGGAAACATTCATTAGCTAACAATGACATTATTGTTCTATTAATATAAAGGGAGGTCAGGTACTCTTTAAAACAGCTGCTAGTTATGGGTACTTTTTACTGAAGTACATTTCAAAGCCTCTTTACTTTGACTTGAGTAAAGAAGTTTAGTCAGTACTTCTACTTTCACCAGAGTATTTTTAAACACGAGTATCTGTACTTCTACTTGAGGAAAGGATGGGTGTACTTCTCCCTCTCTGAATGAGTGAGATAAATCCTTTATTTTCGGGGAGAAAGTTTGTGACAGAAACAGAGATGACACGAGTTTAGTTTCTCGGCGTTGCAGGAACCATAAGACACTGCCACAGCAGATAAACGCTACTTTTACTGCTCACTCACTCATCCACACACACACACACACACACACACACACACACACACACACACACACACACACACACACACACACACACACACACACACACACACACACACACACACACAACACACACACACACACACACACACACACACACACACACACACACACACACTGCTGTAGCGCAGAGATAGTGTGGGGGAAGAGAAATGGCGTTGGGTAATCAAAGTGAAACATTAGCCGTCATCACTCCTCGCCGCCGCACAACTTTATTTTCCTGCTTCTTCTTCTTCAGGAGTTAATCAGCGAGGTTTGGGTGAATCTGTACTTCAGCGGCCGGTTCCAGAACAAAATGACTCAGAGTGCTTCTGAGACGAGAGAGGGTGCAGTGGTAAAGATAGACCCTCCAGAAAAACGCGGGCAAAAATCCTTGATTATGTGATTAAACATGCGGGGGGGTTTATGTGATTTTATTCGGTGAAATTGCGGAAATTTGCGAAAAAGAATAGATTTTTTTTTTAAATATTGGGCTGTCTTATTTATTCTCTCTCACACACAACCTGCCACTAACGTTAAACCCCTTTCCTATTCAATTCAACACATTCAATGTTTATTTATTGTAAAAGCAATTGGGCTATTTTAATCACACTCTCTCTCTCTCTCTCTCACACACACACACACACACACACACACACACACACACACACACACACACACACACACACACACACACACACACACACACACACACACACACACACACACACACACACTTCTCCGCCTCATTCTGTTTTCATTTACTCGTTCGTTATCTGACCAGCTTCAATCTTGTAGCTACTCACTTCGTTTCTTGTAGCCCTCGAAAGGGTTTTGGAGGTTGATCCCTCGCTGAACGTGAGTTGTTTGGCTTTCTTGTCCGCAGCAGCAGAAAGCATTTTCGAATGTTTGAATGAATCAAAGTGGGTCGTCACGTCGATGTTCTCTTATGCTCCAACACACAGTTGCACGGGGTGCAGAGTAGTTTCCCCCCACTCGTGAAAGACGTCAGGTACTGCTTTGCCCGGTCTTTAGCAGAAATGTTCGTCGGTAAATGAGATGGATCAGATTTTTTCATCTTGGTGTTTTTTCTATCGTGTGAGCTCCACACGTTCACTCTACGGTGTTGTTTACCTTCTGTGATGATGTCACGTCATCATCATCACTACTTCACGTCGAGGAAGAGTTAACTTTTTTTCCCCTCAACTTTGTGGAAAATGTGGGGATTATGCGAACTTTTGAAAATCTGCGCCATTTTGCTGATTATGCGATAAATTCTGCGATCGCAGAATCGCATTTTTCTGGAGGGTCTATAAAGAGCTATTTTTATAAGTGGGGAGTGGACCTAACCTCCTCTAGGGGGTCCTCACCTCCTCAAGGGGGTCCTAACTTCCTCTTGCTCCCCCAGGAAGATTTTTTTTTAATGTTGAAGTTAAACGCATCAATCTGGTGCACTTTGAGAGCAACATGAAGAGATCTATGCGTACATCTCAACACCCAGATGAAACAGAGCGGTTTCAGAACCTCTCCTTCCACAAAGCCACTGACTTCATGTGCTCTTTGCTTGATTCATGCCTTCCCAGGAATATTCCAGCCAATCTCTGTTTTGAAACCATGAGCTGCTAAATGAGTGCCTTGCCCCACTGTACAGGCGAGTTGGGTACTTTTTTAAATAAATGTTCTGATGTCCATCTCTGACTGCTGTGTGAGCACCTTGCAGATGATGAACGCGCAGCGGCACAGGTCACGCGCACCTGACATGATAACGTTACTTACCGTTTAAATTGACCAAATAAATGAAGCAGAAGTTTATTTAACCACAATTACAATTTATTTTATTTCAACTATATTCTTCTTCTTCTTCTTCTTCTTCTTCTTCTTCTTCTTCTTCTTCTTCTTCTTCTTCTTCTTCTTCTTCTTCTTCTTCTTCTTCTTCTTATTATAATATATGTAATATTTTTCACTTTTTCATTTTTTTTCATTTTTCAACTGAGGGTGCAATGCACCCTTATGCACCCCCGTAGAACCGGGCCTGCTGAGAGGAGGGGCTGCAGTTGGACCTTGGCTTTGTGAGGATTGTTTTACCAACAGAGGTCATGCAGCAGATAAAACCACAGAAGAAGAAGATGAAGAAGATAAATACCTTATACATCCATAACATAAAATAACTCTATGAAAGTCCAACGCTCCATTACTGATTTTAACACAATCATTTTTTATATGACACATTTTCCTGCATGTTTCGATATTCGAATGAGTTTTGTGTTTGGTGCTAGTTAACATTATTAACGTTTCAGCTGCTAACAGAACTTAGTCGTAGTCTCGTTAAGAAATGAAGATGTTCAAACCTTTTCTACCTTTTCTGTGTTAAATAATAAGATCCTATTTGCTAGCTAGCTTTATAGATAGATAGCAAACGTAGGAAAGCCATCGGGTTAGATAAGAAGCAAATACTAGCTAGATTTAAAAGTAGAAAGCTAACGTTTGATAGTTAGCTTGTTAGCTAGATAGCCTGTATACCTTTACATTAATACATCTTACGTTTAGGTAGATTGTGTAAATCTGCGTCTTATTTCCTAAAAATAACCAAAATCAACAAAATAGCAGGTCTACGAATGTCGCACGCTCTGAGGGAAAGTTAGCTCTGGAGGCTAACCACTAAAATGATTGGCTAAATAAATGTTTGTTTAGATTAGCAGATCAATAACTTCACAAACTAGCAGACTGAGTTAGACAGTAGCTGGTGGACAGAGTGGAGCATTTAGCTAAAGAGACAGATATTCCCCTTTAGGAGGAGGAGACCAAACATGGAGCTAAAAGAGAGAATATTGGACTGGCATGCGTAGCAGAAAGATATTACACTCACTGCATTGCTTTAATAATATCATTGGGTGATTCCATTTTGCTAATGTTATATATATTTACTGGCTTTCACTTATTTGCTTCGCTTGGGAAATGTTCTTATTAGGAAGATGTGTTGCAGTGTTGTTAGTTAAAGTCTTTGTGCAGCAACATGATGACCTTCTCCTTCCTGATACGTCCTCCCTAACGATCACCAAGCGTAACCCCTTCCTCCTCTCTGTGTTGAAATAACCCCGACTCCACTCTTGGTCTTCACTCTGCAGACTCTCTGTGTGACTGACTGAACTGTCTTGCAAGAAATAAAATAGGACATAGACAGCTGAATGGTTTGATTCTTTGATGAATAGATTCCACACATGGAAACAAACAGAGCTTCAAATCTAACTTCTAGATGTTTGAAATAAGCAACAAGTTCACCAGGCTATCCTAAAGAGACGAGGATTATGGAAAATCAGGTTGTACTGATTCCTTCTCAGACTTTCTTTGACGCATAGCAAGCTGTGAAACTCCTGAGTGTTAACCATTGGAGTCTTTAGTATGCCTTGAAATCTGCTGCAGAACACACAGCAGCTCTCTTGGAAATGTCAGCAGAATAAAAGAGTCTACAGTCACTCACTTACTTTTGTGTGCAACTTGTTATTTAGAGTTGAACTGGATCCAGTGTGGAGAGAAACGTGCTGTCTTTATCATAAATGTCAGCTGATTGTTTGAAGGCACTTAAAGTGTTCCAGTGGAGAAAAGCGAGCTCTTTAAGTAGAAGGTGGACTGGCAGTGTGTGACGCTCCATACAATAATACCTGTGCATTTTGATGATGAAGTGTTCAGGGTTAATGCTACACGCTGCTAGGATAGGTCCATGGGGGTTAGGAAGTATAAGTAACCCTTTGTGTTGTGTAAGTGCTTCTGAAGTGGAGATTTGAAAACGGTCTTTAATGATATGGATTAAAAATGTAGCTAACAGATATAACAATGAAACTTAGCACCTTCATGACTGACATCAGCACAATTATCTTTTATATTACAAATGTTCTGGCGGGCTAGGTTAAGATATACAAATGAGGCATTATGTGATTTGTATTGCAGGATAGTTATCCAATGTTAACTAAAAGTTGAAAGATAGATTTTTTGAAGATTTGATGATGCTTTTAACCTTTTTCAGTCTCAAGAGATTATCTTTGTGGAGTTTTTCTGGGTTTGTGTGTTGAATACTTGGGTTTATGACATATCAAAATTGCATTTTCTCTGTCTTTGTTTCTTTTTTCTGCAGTACGGTGGACCCAAATGCAGGCGATGCTAACTTCTGGGTGAAATAATATGTTATCTCTACACCAGTCGCTGCGCTGAGCTAAAAAAAAGCCAATTTGTAACCCTTTAAAGTGAGAACAGTGACTCGGACGGGAACGTGTGCACAGCTGTTCAGGATGTTTGTAAAGGTGTTGGACTACAGCGAGACAGGGGAGGTTTTCAGAGAGAGAGAGAGAGAGAGAGAGAGAGAGAGAGAGAGAGAGAGAGGTTTCTCTGCAGATTGACTTCTCCTCTGCCACTTCTCCTCCGAGGACAACACGCTCCTAATCCAGTGTGAAGGCTGCACGCACGCACGCACACACACACACACACACACACACACACACACACACACACACACAACACACACACACACACACACACACACACACACACACACACACACACACACACACACACACACACACACACACACACACACACGCACACACACACACACACACACACACACACCACTGCCGGCCTATTGGAAGTGATCTCTGAGATTACCTCCACTAACCAGAGCTCCCTCGCTGCAGATTGCTGTCGACAGTCGCTCTCTTCCAGCCGACAGCCTCCACCACCGGCTGCCATCTCCAGACAAACAAGAGCCGACGTCTGGCCTCTGATTGGCTGGATGGTCAGTACGGTACGTAATGTAAGGAAGGGAAAGATACCAGAGATAGTAGAAGTACACACATCCTTTACTCAAGTAGAAGTACAGATACTGGTGTTTAAAAGTACTCTGGTGAAAGTAGAAGTACTGACTAAACTTCTTTACTCAAGTAGAAGTGCACACATCCATTACTCAAGTAGAAGTACACACATCCTTTACTCAAGTAGAAGTACACACATCCTTTACTCAAGTAGAAGTACACACATCCTTTACTCCAGTAGAAGTACACACATCCTTTACTCAAGTAGAAGTACACACATCCTTCACTCAAGTAGAAGTACACACATCCTTTACTCAAGTAGAAGTACACACATCCTTTACTCAAGTAGAAGTACACACATCCTTTACTCAAGTAGAAGTACACACATCCTTTACTCAAGTAGAAGTACACCCATCCTTTACTCAAGTAGAAGTACACACATCCTTTACTCAAGTAGAAGTACACACATCCTTTACTCCAGTAGAAGTACACACATCCTTCACTCAAGTAGAAGTACAGATACTCGTGTTTAAAAATACTCTGGTGAAAGTAGAAGTACTGACTAAACTTCTTTACTCAAGTCAAAGTAAAGAACTTTGAAATGTACTTCAGTAAAAAGTACCCATAACTAGCAGCTGTTTTAAAGAGTACCTGACCTCCCTTTATATTAATAGAACAATAATGTCATTGTTAGCTAATGAATGTTTCCATGGTGAACAACGGCAACATGACAACGTTTCCATTGGTCCCTCTTCTTTAGAAGAGTTAGTGATTTGATTTCTTCAAAGTGTTTATCAGCCTGTTGTCGACTCCTCTAATTTTAACCCATTTACTATAACCAAAAGAAAGCTATGGAATAATTACAAACAGCATTAAAATGAACGTTGATGGTTATTTTCTTTGTTACAAGTGAAGAAAAATAGGATATAGTTACACAATTATTTGTATAGTTGCACGTCCCTTTTCTTAAGAGCAATGTGTTTACATTTGAACACATGAGAAACAACTGTTCGAATATCACTGGACTCTGATCTCAGCTCTGGTCGTAGCATCGTGGGTTTCCAACTAGAGCTGGTTCTAACTTTGACTGAAACTGTAATAATAGGATCTTGTATAAAACTCTTCTTGCACTATTTTAATTGTATTTGTATTAACTTGCACATTTCAAACATTCTCTTGCACTATTTTATGTTTGATTTGTTTTGTGTCCTTTATATATTCATGTTGCTCTGTTGGAGGAGGACTTCAGGTTCTCATTGACACATCGACACTGTAGCTAATGGGCTAATGATGATGAAGCTTGAAACTTGAAAATCTTGATGGTATAGCTCCGTGATTTCCAGGCCTTTAATCGTAGAGAAACACAGAGCTGTTCCTGGCAGGAGAGTTCCTCGCCGCAGAAGGAGAGCCCTCCCAGTGGAGGCTGTATCAAAGCGTGTTGGTTCTGCAGTCAGCTCAGTGTTTACTGGTTCTCTGCTCGTCCAAACTCAGTTTTTCCCAGCGTGTTTGAAGAGTCTGCAGCCCAGATGGTTAGTGGCGCTGCCAGATCAATTACCAGCAGAAAGAGCCGTTTTTAGCCTCCGGGCCGATTGAACCGATCTGGATTTGAACTTTTACATATCGTCATATCACGCTGCGACATAAAGGACTCACTAACTTAATAGCACATGTTCACAAGTGCTGTTTTACCTTCCAGCTAAATGTGTTATTGCTCGTTCCAGACAGCATCATGGCAGCGGCTGAGAGCAAACAGCTGTGCATGTGGAGAGCTGGAGGAGGAAACAAACAGTGAAGGCATGCGCTTTCATCAAAAGTTGGGACTGGACGAGTTATAAAATGTTAGTTCACCTCATGACTGACTGCTCATTCACAGGACGAGCACAGACATGCTGATTGGAACAAGTTCTCCACATCGAATGAACCAATCCATCAAAATACTTTATTCATCTCAGGGGGAAATTAGGTTTTATGACAGTCTTGAGTTTTTACCGTACAATAATTTTCATGTTTCATTTAATTATAATTATTATTATTTGTTTGTATTGTTGTTTTACACGTTCCAAATAAATCAAATCAAATCAAAATAAGATCAATAAAAGTAATAAAATATATAAATATTTAGATAGATATACTTTATTAATCCCAATTTGGGAAATTCTTTTGTTACAGAAGCAGTGTGTTCTACACTAAAATACAAACACTTAAAAAGTGGAATAGAGAATTAACAATTAAACATTTAACTGACAATGAACATTTGTATATTAAATATAAACAAAATCAAATATTCTGGATAAGATACATGTTCTTTAAAAAGTCCAAAATACTTCAGGACACATCTCTGACACATTTCTGTAGAATATATGTATACAATAAATACACCGTTAATCCAAACTGTGCATCTTAAACATTTCACTAAGATTTAGAACCTTGACGGAAAGACAAACGTCATTACTGCTCTTGTCTCTAAAATTGATGTGTGTGTGTGTGTGTGTGTGTGTGTGTGTGTGTGTGTGTGTGTGTGTGTGTGTGTGTGTGTGTGTGTGTGTGTCTGAATATGAAACAAACAAACAGAAAAGAGCTTCTCATGTAACTTGTCTTAACAACGTCCAAACAGTTATTCTAAATTTAAAATAAAACACAACACCTGAGTTAATGTTTTGATTACTTTATTTCCCAGCATGCCCAGTGTTTTTCTAAACAAAACTAATTAGCTCATGGAAGTTTGAATTACTTTCTTTGACACTTATTTTCTCCCAATGAAGAGCATTAAGCTAATGCATAAATAGGAAACACTAACTATATTCCTGCAGCCAATTTGAGCGCAACCAAGCTAATGGATGCAAACCATTAATGTCTACTGCCAGCTCGCTCTGCAAATTATCCACTATTTTTAGCAAAGTCTGAGGGTGAAATATTGGTTTGTTTCCCTTCCTGAATAGTTGTATGACCTCATGAACACGGTGCATGAAGTAGGGTTTCTGTAGGACTCAGTTTCAGATCCAAACCTCTGACTCACATCCTTTCCTCAAGTAGAAGTACAGATACTGGTGTTTAAAAGTACTCTGGTGAAAGTAGAAGTACTGACTAAACTTCTTTACTCAAGTCAAAGTAAAGAGTCTTTGAAATGTACTTCAGTAAAAAGTACCCATAGCTAGCAGCTGTTTTAAAGAGTACCTGACCTCCCTTTATATTAATAGAACAATAATGTCATTGTTAGCTAATGAATGTTTCCATGGTGAACAACGGCAACATGACAACGTTTCCATTGGTCCCTCTTCTTTAGAGAAGACCAGGAAATGATGGATACACGGATCGTGTTCAAATCAATAGGCACGCAATGACTCTAAATAATAATGATCACGCCACCAAACACACATTCAGACTAAAGGAACCAGCCTGTTTGGAAAATGAGAGAAGTAGAAAGTACAGGTATTTGTGTTCAACATGTAAGAAGTAGAAAGTACAGGTATTTGAGTTCAACATGTAAGAAGTAGAAAGTACAGGTATTTGAGTTCAACATGTAAGAAGTAGAAAGTACAGGTATTTGAGTTCAACATGTGAGAAGTAGAAAGTACAGGTATTTGAGTTCAACATGTAAGAAGTAGAAAGTACAGGTATTTGTGTTCAACATGTAAGAAGTAGAAAGTACAGGTATTTGAGTTCAACATGTAAGAAGTAGAAAGTTCAGGTATTTGTGTTCAACATGTAAGAAGTAGAAAGTACAGGTATTTGAGTTCAACATGTAAGAAGTAGAAAGTACAGGTATTTGAGTTCAACATGTGAGAAGTAGAAAGTACAGGTATTTGTGTTCAACATGTAAGAAGTAGAAAGTACAGGTATTTGTGTTCAACATGTAAGAAGTAGAAAGTACAGGTATTTGAGTTCAACATGTGAGAAGTAGAAAGTACAGGTATTTGAGTTCAACATGTAAGAAGTAGAAAGTACAGGTATTTGAGTTCAACATGTAAGAAGTAGAAAGTACAGGTATTTGTGTTCAACATGTAAGAAGTAGAAAGTACAGGTATTTGTGTTCAACATGTAAGAAGTAGAAAGTACAGGTATTTGTGTTCAACATGTAAGAAGTAGAAAGTACAGGTATTTGTGTTCAACATTTAAGAAGTCAAAGTAAAAAGCCCTCAGAAAAATAAGTAGTGGAGTAAAGTACTGATACCGGAAAGATGTACTTACAGTAACAAAGTATTTATACTGCACTGCTTCCCTCCTCTGACCCAGACCTCACACTCTTGCTCCAGTTTTGTTCTTCTTGCTCAGACTTTGATTTTCATTTCAGATCAGCCCTCTCCCCTGAGATGAGTTCAAACCCTGTGATGCTTCGTACCTCTGATCCAGGTGTTTGATCTTCGATGACCTCTGAAAGCTGGCACACAGAACAGGTCTGATTCAAAAGAAGAAACAAAACCTTAACACTGACTTCCTCAACCTCCAACAAAGCACACATATAAAGAAAGAGACAGTATGTTCTTTCGAGGGGGAAGGTCACTGTGGTTTTTATGTTCATAAACTGCCAGTTATTGTTATTTATTAACGAAAGGTCCTGTTATAAACGCTCTGTCATTCGGCCTGTTTGTTCAATGCTTTGGACCCAACAAGAGTTCTTGAGAACGACCCAGTGATACGGTATACTCTGAAAAGGTGCCTGGACTAAATTCAATCCAAGTATTTGATCTTCTATGCCCTCAGAAAGCTTCACTGCTGATTCACAAGTAGTTCAAGAAACAACAGCTTAACACTGACTTCCTGAACTTCCAACAAAGCCCTCATATAAAGAAAGAGACAGTATGTTAGGTCTCTTTCTTTCTAGGTCGGACTTGTCTAATTTAGCTTGAAGGAGTCTTTTGATGGGGATGGACACTGATGTTTTTATGTTCAGAAACTGCCAGTTATTGTTATTTATTGAAGAAAGGTCCTGTGATAAACGCTCTGTCACTTGGTCTGTTTGTTCAATGCTTTGGACCCAACAAGAGTTCTTGAGAACCACCAGCAAGCCACTTTATTTAATACTGAAAGACAGTTTCTTCCCCAGAGCATGCCACTGAACCCTAACCCATACATGTGCAATACATATCATTTATTATACACACATACATATTTCATTTCATTTAATCGTTTATTGGAATATGGACGATGAACACTTTAAAACAGGGGTCGGCAACCCCTGGCTGGCACGCGGCACGGTAACCAGTGGCACACTAGGAATAAGTGGAATAAGTGTGCAAAGTATTTAAATTGTATTTTTGGATCCTGAACGAGACCGCCGCCAGAGCGCGTCTCCCCGTTACCTGCAGAAGGAAGCCATGCACGCAACGCAGCCCCGCTCTCTTTATCTCCCGGTGACATTCTGCTGCTTTCCTCCGTGGTGCAGTGCTGATCGTTTCACCACGGAGGAAAGCACTTCACTAATTGCAGTACCCATAAGGAGCTGTACAAATGACGCAGTTTTTGCGTGGCTGTGTATTTAGTTGAAAGCCCAGTGGCGATCTGCTCATCTCTCATCAAAATAATATGCTACAAAGGGGCGGACTGGCCATCTGTGTGTTGAACTTTCCTGTCGGCTCCCAGACCGTAGTCGAGGAGGGCAGAAGCAACAAGCTTCAGGTTCAATAACCCACTTTAGAGAGAGGCGAGCTCTTCTTGGGAGGCCGTTGCGTTTATTTAGCTGTTCTTCTGTTTCACAAAATACATCACAGACCTCTGTTTTTCTGCTTCCTCGTTTCACTTCCAGAAACATACACACGTTCCCTCACTGTCGCTCTACCATCCACACACACACATGCACAAGCCACACCCCCCTCTCTCTCTCTCTCTCTCTCTCTCTCTCTCTCTCTCTGTCTCTCTCTCTCTCTCTCTCTCTCTCTCTCTCTCTCTCTCTCTCTCTCTCTCTCTCTCTCTCTCTTAAAGGGACAGCGATCTCATCTCACTCTGCATGACCCTAATATAGGTGTGCTCTGGAGAATCACAGAACGGACGATCGTCGTTATTATTATGCCGTTTAAACAAATTATTTAAATGTGTTTGTTGAATTCGGCATCAGGTTCACACACTGCTTCCAGCGAGGCTTCCCCCCCCCCCCCCCTTGATAATTCTCGATCGTTGGCACGCTGATAACAATTTTTTTTTTTAAATGGCACTTCATATCAAAAAGGTTGCCGACCCCTGCTTCGAACAAATAATGCTTCAAGTGTGAATATGCCGGATTTGAGCTTTGAGCTCATTTCCATCCGTAGTCCCGTCACACACAACATATGAGAACATGACATTTATAAACATAGCAGCAATAAATACATGATATGCAGAAAGAACAAGAGCAGCATACACAAGCATTTACCACCTGGAAGCACAATGTAGCAGCTACGACATGTAAAGGGCGAGAGGAGATACCCCTGAGTTAAAGGGCAAGAGGAGATACCCCTGAGTTAAAGGGCAAGAGGAGATACCCCTGAGTTAAAGGGCAAGAGGAGATACCCCTGAGTTAAAGGAGAGGAGATACCCCTGAGTTAAAGGAGAGGAGATACCCCTGAGTTAAAGGAGAGGAGATACCCCTGAGTTAAAGGAGAGGAGATACCCCTGAGTTAAAGGAGAGGAGATACCCCTGTGTTAAAGGAGAGGAGATACCCCTGTGTTAAAGGAGAGGAGATACCCCTGAGTTAAAGGAGAGGAGATACCCCTGTGTTAAAGGAGAGGAGATACCCCTGAGTTAAAGGAGAGGAGATACCCCTGTGTTAAAGGAGAGGAGATACCCCTGAGTTAAAGGAGAGGAGATACCCCTGAGTTAAAGGGCAAGAGGAGTCCATGTAAACATTTATTTAAAAAAAACACAAACTTTTAAAAGACTTACAATTGTCCAAACTCAAGAAATGGTGTTTCTCCAGGACGGTGGTATGCATGTGCTTTCTGTCAAACACCTGGATAGCTCTCTTGAACAGCTGTTCTCTGGGTTTCAGGTTCGTGGCACAAGCAAACGAGCCGTTTGTCAAACAGTATTCAATGTGGGATAGAGTCATACAGGGGAGGTGTGACTTTGCAGAATTGACAGTTAAGAAAGGTTTGATTTGTTTAACATATAAAAGTTGAATTTAATGGTATTGGATGTTTTCTATATTTCCTATACTCTACTAATTGGATCATTTCCTGCACTTTATTTTTGCTATGTTATGCGTTGTATGTTGTCTATTCTGAATGTTCGGATGGCACCTTGAAAGGAGTAGCTTCACTCTTCTCGTTGTACTTCTATAATGACAATAAATGCTTCTAATGGAATCCATTTGACCTCTGAAAATGTTTCTGGACTGAATTCAATCCAACCTGATTGATTGCAAAGAAGGTCGAAGGAGAAATGCTAAAGGATGAAACAAGCTCAAAAAATGCCTACAATTAAACTTCAATTACCTGTAGATAAAAGAGGACGAAGGTGAGGTGCGCTCTGGACCCCAACAAGAACTATAGCCTTAAATTACATCTCTAAAAAAAGATGTCTGCAATCACAATTTAGATTGAATTTAGTCCAAAGAAAGTCAAGGAGCAATGCTTACAGATTCAAAATAAGATTTGCTCTATGCAGGACAGAGTGAAGAACAGTCAAGTCTGAAAGGTTTTTAAAATGCACTTATTCCTATAATGAAAGGTTGTATACCTGTAAAGACCTGAACAGGAAATTAAATGACAGAATGTGTTTTTATGTTAAAAGATTTACTGACTCATTTCTTCGTGTCAACATTGAGTCAAATGACAACTAAAAGTAGTAATGTAACGATTAGAAATGATGAATCTGTGACCAACCCAAACAGAGCTTTATCCCAGAACAGTTTCCTGTGTGTCTGTTGATTTGATTTCAGATCTTCAGCGTTTTGAGGCAGACGGAGATGTGCAGACGGAGATGTGCAGACGGAGGTGTGCAGACGGAGATGTGCAGACGGAGATGTGCAGACGGAGATGTGCAGACGGAGATGTGCAGACGGAGGTGTGCAGACGCAGGTGTGCAGACGTAGGTGTGCAGACGGAGATGTGCAGACGGAGATGTGCAGACGGAGGTGTGCAGATGGAGGTGTGCAGACGGAGATGTGCAGACGGAGGTGTGCAGACGGAGATGTGCAGACGGAGGTGTGCAGACGGAGGTGTGCAGACGGAGGTGTGCAGACGGAGGTGTGCAGACGGAGGTGTGCAGACGGAGGTGTGCAGACGCAGGTGTGCAGACGGAGGTGTGCAGACGGAGATGTGCAGACGGAGGTGTGCAGAGGGAGGTGTGCAAACGGAGGTGTGCAGACAGAGGTGTGCAGACGGAGGTGTGCAGACGGAGGTGTGCAGACAGAGGTGTGCAGACGGAGATGTGCAGACGGAGGTGTGCAGACGGAGATGTGACGGAGGTGTGCAGACAGAGGTGTGCAGACGGAGGTGTGCAGACGGAGGTGTGCAGACGGAGGTGTGCAGACGGAGGTGTGCAGACGGAGGTGTGCAGACGGAGATGTGCAGATGGAGGTGTGCAGATGGAGATGTGCAGACGGAGGTGTGCAGACGGAGATGTGCTCTGCAGAGAGAAGCAGCTTCAGATAGGCATCAGAGGCCAGGATCGGACGAGGTAGGTACGACTGAAGACAAAGTGCTTTAATCACTTCCCGTAGAGAGACGATTATCATCAGAAACATCTGAAATATGTGCTCCCGCCCCGAGGCTTATCTCAACGAGGGAGGAATCCGTCTTCTCCCGGTGACCTTGAATGAATGTGAGGTTTAAAGGAAGGGACTTGTCGTAGAAACTTAAAATCAGCTGCCGTCTAGAGAAAATGACGAGTTAGGCAAATATGCAAAGAAACACAATGTCCATATAAAGTATTTTAAGATCTTTTCTTTTAAGAAACGATGCAAATACAAAAGCCAAAAAACATTTGAATTATTCTTTTTTTGTCATTTTATGCATTATATTTGTTCCTGTTAGTCGCCTTGGGAACAAACAGAAATAAAAACAGGGCTTTCTTATATTCAAAAACAAATGATTTATACTATTACTCTACATCAGAGGTGCAACTTGTGTCCTTGTTCGACTCTTTTTATAATCATCACTTCACTGCAAGTGCAACTCTCTTTTTCGGGCATTTATGGTCAAAATGTGTGATTTACAGAAAACGAAACGTTGGACGTTAACGCGTTACAACGGACCTAAACATTTCCATTGGGAGAGAACGTGCT
>NC_136908.1:957938-1012938 GCF_949606895.1 Notothenia rossii | reverse complement strand
TGATCGCACAGTGATGAGACTTATATTTCTAGAATCTGTGGAATCTCATCTTGCTAGCTAATATCTTGTTTGTGAGTTCTGTGCTAAGTGCGTTAGCATTTTTACGCTCAGGGCTCACTTAGACGCTTCTTGTGAGAGTTTTGTTTCAGTAATTTTTTTTGCATCGTCAGTTAGCTGAGTTTCTTCCCGTTAGGTGGGTATGACACATTCATAGTTTATTAAATGTTAGGAAGCCCTGAGACTAGGGGTGCAACAACTAATCGACTTAATCGATTAAAATCGATGACCAAATTAGTTGCCAACTAATTCAGTCGTCGATTCGTTGGTGACGTCATCACGTGTGTTTTACGCGCCGTTAAGCTCCAACTATCGGTCTTTTTATCGGTACTGGAGACATTTAAAAAATATATATGTGTTACTGCTACACAAACATTATATCTCAGTCTTATTGTCACCAACTCGTTTCTAATACGCAAAAAGACAAATAAATACGTCTATGGTGTATTTTCGATCAGACAAGATCTCTCTCCCCCGTCTGTGTGCGAGGGGGCGGGGCAGTTTACACACACTCAGCTGCTACATGCAGCAACACACTGCGGAGATGGCGTAGAGAAGCGCTCCCAAGGTGTGGTTAAACTTTACCCGTCTCGATGTGGACAATGCTCGTTACCAAAAGTGCAATAAGAGTTTAGCATGTCAGGGCGGTAACACGAGCAATTTATCTAAACATTTAGCAAAAGTGCTCCACATTCAGACGAATGCACCGGGTTCCACTGTCTTTCTAGTAGCTCTGTAGCCCCATCCACGAGTAACGTTTCCATGTCAGGTGTTATGTATGCTAGCAGCAACACACGGAGTTAACTCAATTATACAAACATGGGTTAATGATTAGAGGAAACTGAGTTATTTATTTTGTTAAAGTTTCAGCTATTCTGTTTACAGTTCTGTCATCAGATTATTTAATAAGATTTGTTAAAACATTGTGGTTTCTTTTGATGTGAAATATTATTTATTTATTTTAAATAAAAAGCAATCTTAATTTTGTTCACAATTTGTTTAGTTCATTTAATAATATATGTATTTTTGAATCAAGTATTTATCTTTGTTGTCTTCATTGCTAGTTTCCACATGCCTAAAACAACCTGAAGCTAAATCTAAAAGTTGATGGCTAAATAAGAGCGTTTGAGAAATTCTGCAAGGCATAATAGTCAGAATAGTCGATTAATAATTTAAATAATTGATAGATTAATAGATTATCAAATTAGTCGTTTGTTGCAGCCCTACCAGAGACAAAGTTTCGTGAAAAAAAGCCTGTAGTCCCCGCCGGCGGGGGCTATGGGGCTTAACAGGTTAACACCAAAAGTAAGGAAATGTGTGTTTGGTCGACTATTTCTTTGTTGTAACAATGCTTCTTGGCAATACATCTTATACCGTTGGAAAGCCTGTTTACTCACCTTTCAAATGGCAGAGGAGATTTGTGTTCCTCACAAATGTGGCACCATTTGAAAGGCAAATAAACAGGCTTTCCAACAGTATACGATTTATTGCCAAGAAGCATTGTTACAACAAAGAAATACACACACCAAACACACACACACACATTCATTTATGAATGTAGACTGGTTTACTCACGATGCTTTGCAGATTCTGGCTGATTAATGGCTGATTAATTGTTGTTAATTGTTGTTAATTGACATTTCATTTGAAACCAGTGCCGTGTTTTTCAAGAAGTCCCTGTTTGATAATATATATATTTTATATATTGCAAGGCGAAACACAGCTTGTACCAAACAGTGCAGAATCAGATGAGTGCTCTCCAAACTGATAACTGATCTTTTATTATAACACAAAGAAAGCTTTAAAATAAGCAAAAACAAGTCTTTCTTTCTCTGAAGATGCTGCTTTGTCTTTGTGCTTCGTGAGGAGGAAGTACAAAAACCAGTTCTCCTGAAACGTGACATTTGTGTATACCTCTGCCTCATTTGCTTTATGAGACACCTTTCGGCAAACGAAAGCGAAAAGGGCAACTTTCACGGCTCCTTGAGATGAAAAAGTGCCTTTTTTCCAAAGCGTGCACAGAAAACAAACAATTACATTCTTGACTGCCTTTATTTACTCCATGATTGAGCAGTGCAGGCAGACAGGAGCGGGCAGATTAATTAACTAGTGCCTGAAAACCTTTATTCTCTCAGCGTTGTCACATTGATGGATGGCTGATAAAGTCAATGAGATGGCTATCAGTACACAAGAGCAAACCCGTCAGAAAAGAAAGGAGAAAGCAGAAAGAAAGGCATGAAAGGAAACACACACACATACAGGTGTACTGCTGGTTATCAGGAAGAAAGGCAGTAATTGGGTCTGCAGGAGGAGGCTGGGGCTATTGTGTCTATAATATACTGTCTACTACCTCTAAAGTGTATTCAGTAGGCCTACCAATAATACTTTTCATTATACTTATTAATACTGTTCCTACTGTATATACTTCAAAACCAAACTGCCTTTGTTGTCCTAGTACTCTGTGCAATGACTAGACCCTCCAGAAAAACGTGATTCTGCGATCGCAGAATTGACCGCATAATCAGCAAAAGGCCGCATATTTATCAAAAGGCCGCATAATCCCCGCATTTTTCCACACAAAGTTGAGGGGAAAAAAAGTTGACTCGTCTTGACGTGACGTCATCGGCTCGCGCATCACAGAATGTAAACAACACTGTATAGAGCTCATTTACCGACGAACATTTCTACTAAAGACCGGGCAAAAAGTGGGGGGAAACTATTCTGCACCCCGTGCAACTGTGTGTTGGAGCATACGTCTTAGAGAACATCGACGGTGACGACCCACTTTGATTCATTCAAACATTTGAAAATGCTTTCTGCTGCTGCGGGCAAGAAAGCCAAACAACTCACGTTCACCGAGGCATCAACCTCCAAAACGCTTTCGAGGGCTACAAGAAACGAGGTGAGTAGCCTACAAGATTGAAGCTGGCCAGATAACGAACGAGTAAATGAAAACAGAATGAGGCGGAGAAGTGTGTGTGTGTGTGTGTGGGGGGGGGGGGGGGGGTGTGTGTGAGAGATTAAAATAGCCCAATTGCTTTTACAATAAATAAACATTGAATGTGTTTAATTGAATAGTAAAGGGGTTCAACGTTAGTGGCAGGTTGTGTGTGAGAGAGAATAAATAAGACAGCCCAATATTTTTAAAAATTGTTATTCTTTTTCCCCGCATATTTAGCATATTTCGCAACTTTCCGCATATTTCGTAACTTCCCGCAATTTCACCGCATCAAATCACATAAAACCCCCGCATGTTTAATCACATAATCAAGGATTTTAGCCCACGTTTTTCTGGAGGGTCTAAATGACTAAGTTGAATCTAATATTATTTAACATAGAATGAAAACATGTCCCTACATTGTTTAAAAAAAGTTAGGTCCCCACAACATCAGTAAAACAATTCCTCCCACACACACTGTAAAGACTTTTCACTGCTAAAAAATGAACCGCAGAAATTTGATTGTGTTGAACTGTAATGATGCACAATATCTGTATAATAGGTTTACAACGTGATTGACACGATGTGAGGATGTGCAAAGACTTTGTGTGCTGTTTGGTTTTCTTCCAGGGTCTACATTTTTGGCAAACATGTGTTATCTTTTATCTTTTATCAGAATTGATTAATTAATCCCGGAAGACTTTTGTACAGTTTGACAGTATAAGTGCCATAGCAGGTTAAAAAAAGGCATGCAATAATAAAGAGTAAGGTACTGTAGCTTATTCAATATCAGTAAGAAAACCACTCAATGGTAAAATAATACAAATAAATAAAAAATAAGTACACAACCATGGCTAAACATTTCTATCAGCAATTAAAAAAACACCTTTTTTAATGTTTATTCACCAAATGAAGACTGATTGACTTCTCTAAGAGGTTTCATTAACAAGGGAAAAGACATGAGGACATATTAACACTGTACAAAACTCTCAGCAGTTCCTGTCACATGATAATAAAAGACTCAAATAAATGTTTTTGGTTATGGACACTGCGGTGCATCAGGAAGGAAAGGCAGTAATTGGGTCTTGGATCAGGCCAGCCGCTCACAAATTGCCCGGCTGTGCATCTCCTGATGAGCTTTCTCATTAGAGGTCTATACAGCCCCGACTTTGGAAATATCACAGAATTAATTAAAATGATAGGAATGGAGAAAGTGGGCTGCCAATGACAGGGAGCCATAATCATTGTTCTGATCAGAGAGCTATTGTCCGCCCATGAATGCGCCTGTTGACGACGGCCTGCTCCTTTTTATTTTCATCTGAATTCCCGGGAAGGTAGCTTGTTTCCAGCGTTCAGCTTCCATTTCTGTGGAGAGGTTCAAAGGCTTCATTTAGCGCCAGAGAGGGGGCTGCCTTTATCAGCTACTTTTCAGATTTAGATAGTGAGATTCTGACTGCGCTCGTATCTGTCCTTCCTCTCACAGGCTGGCTTACTCGTGTCACGCAGAGAGAAACATACAAAAAACCTCAAATCCGTCGCCTCTTCCTTTGTGGATTTCACAGAGAGGAATTATCCGCTCTCATTACCCCCTGGCCCCGCCTTTATCCCACATCTGTCCTGCATTAGTTCTGGCACTGCAGGGACTCGGGGTGTTTCCAGGAAACTCGAGCCGGACCAATCAATGATTGTATGTTAACAATGCATCAAATGGCTGTGGAGCATGTGAAGGGGAGCCCTCACTGTTTGCGTCCACCTTGTTTCCTGCCAAGCGTCTCTCACATCTCACACCGTGCAACACATCTTCATTTCACATTGAAAACGCTCCAACATGTGGGAAATGCCTACATGTTTTACATTACGTTGAGAATGTCAAAATGCTATTTATTTTGTTGGTGTTTGCCTTACTCGATGCGCCTAATCTGTCCAGACCCAAAGAAAAAATATAATAATTCATCTACGTTTTTATTGAAAGATAAAAAAAAATGAAATATATAACATAAAGGCTCAGAGAACTACACAACCAAACACGACTCATCAACATGCACGCCAGAATGATCATTTAGGAATACCAGTGTCAGAAGCAGCCGCTGTACTGGGGGAGATGTTTTGAGGTGAAACGAGACACAATCTTCGTGATTACTAAAAACTAAAGATCAAATCCACTCACTGAACACATGTTGTATATTGTAGATTCTACACAGCGGAAAATGCAACATGTTATGATCGTTTTGGAAACTAATGAAGTTATAAATAACATGTTGTGTTTGTCTTAATTGATGCGCCTCAGCTGTCAGAAAATCCATAGAAAGAGACTTGATGTGGATGCAGGCCAATGGAGCGGGAAAAAGGTAAAAAAAAACAGACGTATCTCAAATAACTCAAAATGTTATTCGTTGGTTAATAAAATGAACCAATGAATGGCCAGAAAAAATGCATCACATGTCCTTTTCTCAAAATGTACAGAGTCTGTGCAGCTCTTACCATCGTTACTATTTAGATCATCCATTTCACTCAATCAGCTTTTAGCTTCAAATCCCTGTTCAATGCTTTCCATTTTACTCGTACTACTACTTCCAGTATCCATGTTTTAAATTACATTTCCCATTCCATCAAGCTCACCCAGTATTTGACTCAAACTAAAGATTGTAAGTTTCTTTCTTTGTGTCCAGCTGAATCTTCAGGGAACAAACATTCTCCAAGAGAATGGAGACTGAAATACTCAATGAGTGACATGTGGATAAAAATAGACAGAATTCAGATACAAATAGAAACTGTGGCTCTGAAACTCTGGAGATAGAAATCAGGGAAGCTGTCAACGTCTTTGCTCATCATAAGTTGACAGGAAATGTCGAGTGTTCTCTGTTATTTATGGCGCTTGTTAGAGTCGTTAATCAGTCCTCATTGGGTTGGATAAATAATTGGATAAATAAAAGATTACACATGTGCAAACTTTCTTTTATTGAACCTTGTCCTCACATTTTGTTAATCAGGTTTTACACTGACTCCTAAACGTCTGTGTATCATACAAGTTTGACACAAGTTGCTGCACTTTTAGACAACCGTGAAAAGTATTTACAGCGTGTGTGTGTGTGTGTGTGTGTGTGTGTGCGTGCGCATGTTTTACATATGTTGTGGGGACATAATCTTTTTTATACAGTCACAATGTGGGGACATGCCTTACTTTTAGGTTGAATAATATTAGATTTAACTTTGTCATTGCACAGGACAACAACATGCATCTGACTTATATATCATATGAACGGTATATAGATCCTGAATACACTATTCAGGGAGTAGACATTTAGACGGTACATTTTAGACACTATAGAAAGTAGTATGAACATGAATACACTATAAAGAGAGAGCCACTAAAGTCCCCACAAAGTCAGTAAGACTGGGGAGAACTTGGGCTTAAGTTTGGGGCGGGGGTAAGGCTCATGGAAATGAATGTAAGTCAATGTTAAGACCTCTAAAGGGTTTGCAAAATGACTGTGTGTGTGTGTTTATATTACCAACATTGGGGGGACTAAACAGTTTACAGTGTCACATAGTGGGGTCATTTCTTCCTTTGGGGACAAAATGCAAGTCCCCATATTGTCAATTTTTACAATTAAGGGATTAACAGGACTTTTTTGTTCAGATTTGTTGGATATTTGTGAATCCAAAAGGGTTTAGAGACATGTCTTTCTCTTGAACACTTGAAATGTAACATGCATCTTATATGTTTATGTGACACAGAGAGTTGGAGTGGTGTCTATTTATTTTATATATATAATGTTGATTATACTCTGAAGACATGATTAAGATTTGTGTGATTTCAATGTTCTAATAAAGTCCTCCAACTTATGCTTTTTGAGTATGAAAATACATTTCATAATGATTTGCTCTAAATAACATCCAAAAATGAAAACGTTGAACGTTACATTTCTTTTCAAAACATATTTGATCTAACTAGAATAAAGAGTGCCTGATGTTAGCTGGTTGGTGCAGCTTCAGTGCAATCAGCGGTTTCTCTTCAGTGGGTGGAGAAATAGCTGAATATCAAAGAAAGAGAATAAAAGAAGTGCTGTGCTCTGCAGAAACAGACTCTCCTCCGGCAGGAACCCCAACTTCGACCCCGGGTTAAAACCTGTGAACTAAACCTCACGGAGAAGCTCAGAGGTGACGTCCTTGTTCTGAACCTCAGGGAGCTCTGACTCAGATATCTGCAGAAACTTTATTAATTCAACCCAACAGACGAAGCGCTTTGGTCTGACACCCCCCCCCCCGCAACACAAACCGAGCAAATCTCTTTTTTGGATTCATTGAAGGTATTTTTTATTTTCAGTTTGACACTGTTACACGGCTTGTTTTTACATATGCTCGGCTAAATTAGCAGATGTCATAGAAAGTTATTAAACTATCTTAGAATAAAATGCTGTTTAAACATTGATAAATCACTATGTATAACAATATCAGTCAACGGGGACAGAAATACTTTTTTTGGCTGCATTTTGCCGATAAAACCTGTTCTTTTCTGACTATCCATGAAGAGTTTTAATAAACACATTGTGTATATTTGCTTCAAGAGGGAGTTTTTTTTCTAACGTGATTAGCAAAAAAACGAATTGGAAAAACATTTAATTCAATTTTTTAGATGGATCCATTTAAGTCTTGATTATCGTTATTATCCCACAGTCTATAATTAAACCACACTGTCAACATGTTATCAAAGTGAGACTTCCTTCTTCTTCATGAAGTTTCTTGTGTTCCTTGTTGGATTTGTTATACTTTTTCTAAATATGACATATCACCTGACAGCCTGATAATCGACACAGTGTGAACAACACAACAAACCCACACACAGTAAGATGAATATCCAGAGGCAACGCACGCAAGCATTTGAATCAACTTTTTTGTGTGGCGAGGAAAAACAGACCCCAGCTGGCAGATTATTTTCTATTCTTACGTAAATATCAGCGTAAATATGGATGAGGAGCGACTACAGCTATCCCATAACTCTGCAAATGTTTGCGTTTTCTGAAATGGAAGTCATATCATTTGCAAACACACTAAGAAAGGATGAACCCTCTGTAAAAGTGACTCAGGTCCTCTGCATGGTGTTTGCAGACGCAGCATATAAAGTCCACAGAGCCTGCTTTAAACAGAATACTTCAATACTGTTAAAACCTCTTAAGCCCCGAGCCTGTTTTTCAGGTTTCAGGCTCGAAAATGACATTCCCAGAACAAAGGACCATATCTTCTAAAAGGGTTACATTAATCATCTTTTTTCTCAAAGTAATGATAAACCTGTGAGTTGGATGTAGAAAAGTCAGAATCAATATAGATGTTTTTTATTTTAAAGAAAATTCAGATTGAACATAGTAAAAAACTGTAAATTATAGTGTCCGTCCAAAACATATGTTGTACTTATAGTGAAAACTAACCTTGGATGATGGGTTAGTAGACTAAACGCTTTAGGAATCCAAAGTACAACATATAATGAGTACCCTGTATCAAGATTGATGCAAAACAAGTGATATTTGACCTTTTTAGAGAGATTTAGCAAAAAAAACCTCTTCCGGGGCCATTTGGGTGGATTTTCCATATCTCTGCCCCCCTTGTTCGATTTTGACATGTGACATCTCTTTCCGACTGTTAGAGCCAATAGAATCGAAGGGAAATCGTCCCTCACACACCCATGTTAAAAAGATGGCGTCTTAGCGCATTCAATGAAGCTATAGAGCGTAGGAATGGCCTGCTCTACTTTTTTTTTCAACGGAATTGCAGTTTTATTGCTTATAGATTATCAGAACATTTCAAAGGGGACACAGCCACATTGGATATTAACCTATGGATTAACTACATCATCGTTGTTATCGTTTTAATGCCATTGAAGACCAGTTTAGACCAGACAAAACCAAGGTAAGCCATATTAGCATTGTGAACTACCTAGCGCCACTTGTTTTGATGTACGTTTTTGTTGATAACGTCGTGAGTTTGTATCTTTCAGTGTTGAGGTGGGCACCGTTAGATTCTGTGTCTTTACGATCATAAACTATTTGTTGGATGTGCAGCTGGGATAAGTAATAAGGGAGCTAGGAGTGATTTTCGGTGCAGTAATAGGTTAGCATTTTTCGCTCGGGGCTAATTCAGAGGCTCTGTTCACTGTTAGCATTGTGAAAAAAGAATGAAACAGATCAGTTAAATGAGTTTTTTCCTGTTATAAGGATATAAAATATTCATAGTTTATTAAATATTAAGGTTCCTTAGATGTTGTTTCCTGCAAATGACGCGATTTCAGCCCCGGAACCGGATCAGTGGGGCCTAAATTTAAAAAAAAGAATATTGTGCATCTAAAAAAATAAAATTGTCTTAAAACGGTTTGTCAACATGCAATTTAAACAATTAAAAACCGATTTAAAAACTACTTTCATCAGTCATAAATCTTGTGTTTTACATTGGATTCCCTCCACAGAAATGTAGACAATTTCCAAAGTGATTCAACATCCCTTTTCTAAACCTCCACGAGAGCTGAGACTGAAACTAAAGCTCAGACTCTAAATTCAGACTTCCTTTAGTCCAAACACAGATAAGGTTCCTGGTTTACTGAACAAAACAAGGCTACAAGCACCTTTTAAACACCAGGTAATTCAAAGTGCTTTACAAAAATAAAATACATCGTGAGGTCGGCCCAGACCAGGGTTTTTTAAATCTACACTAAAGACTCACTTCTTCTCCCTGGCCTTCCAGTCAGAGCGGAGCACGACTCCTGACATTTCCTTGTGTTTGATTTTTATATTTGCTGTTGTAATTTATTGTCTTCTGTTTTGCGATTGGAGTAATGTGTTTCAAAAATCGTTTCAAAATGTGCTTTATAAATAAAACCTGATTTGATTAAGAGCAGGAGGAAATAGTGCAGCAGAAACACATTATACACATTAAAAAGCCAAGAATAAAACATGAGTAACACAGGCACATGAATACAAGTGACAGTGCAGTGTGAGATGTGAGAAGTTCAATTAAAAGCAGCGACAAAAAGAAAAGTGTTTATAGTGCTTTGACAGTATTTCAACGCAATGGATCTCAACTCTCAATCTGAGTGAATCAAAATGCATGAATGCTTTCTACACTTGAACTTTGCTTGAAGTAAAAAGGCCTCTCAGTAATATAGTGCTGTGTTTATTCTGAGCGGCAGATTACAGGTTGAGATTCCTCCTCCTCTGAGGTTCCTAAAGCACATCTTGTCTGCGCTCGGGGAAATTTAAGGCTTATTTTGAGGCGAGCAGTAAAGACCTCATTCCATCTGTTTAATTACAGCGAGATTAGCAGATTATTTCTGCATTACGGGCGCCTGTCGCTGCTCGTCACATGGGGTACCGGAGGGAAGGAGCTCTGACAGAGAACCACACACTGAAATACACTCAACAAGTAGGAAACTTCCAGAACCAGTTCCATGTACTTCCCCAGTTTCAGATAATACTCTGAGAGGGTCAGTTAAGGTACAAGGGACACATGTGTTAAGGGAAAGTTGTGTTGTGGTAGATGTTATGACAAATGGGTCCAATTAAGATGTTCTAAAGCTCACCTATTATGCGATATTTGAATAATATATTACAGGGCCATATCTATACAAACATGTCTCTGAAGTGTTTTGCTCAAAATACCAAAACGAATCACCCATTGTAGCCTCAAACCCCTCTATTTCCTAAAGTGATGATTCTGGGTCTGCCTCTTTAAATCTAATTCTCTCTGAAACAGGATGGAGCTCAAACTCTTTCTCTCTCTCAGGTTTACCACAAGGTGAGTTCCTTTTATTTCCTGCTTCTTTACACACTCTCTCATTACATTACATGTTAGTCTCTTTTATCCAAAGCTACTTACATACTCAATACTGTGGACAATCCCCAGAGGAGCAATTTGGGGTGAAGTGTCTCAGGGACACAATGACATGCTGACTGCAGTGGGACTCGAACCTACTATCCCTTGATTTTAAGTCCAGCACACTATCCACTGAGCCACAGCCTCTCTCCAGTACAGGTTAGCTCTGAGTGTTAGCGATGCTAATGTGAACACAGACCACATTACTTCCAGAACACGTCTCATTGGTTCTGTACAGGGGACGATCCCGCTGCGGAAAAAAAGATTTTTGAAATGAGCGTTTTAAATCAGCTTTTCTTAATTGGTTCGAGTTATGAAGTCATTTTAATTGCGATAATGTGTTTGCAATGACTCACTACACAGTCTTTTGTTGGCTTAAAATAGAACCACTGGACATCTTTTTGGTTTGGATGAATTTTAAATATGTCTGGCAGCTCCCACTTCTTTCAACACGTCTAGATTCTCCTCCAGGACCAACAAATACATTTCTAAATACAAAACACTGCTCTTGCTACGGTAAAAATTAAATAATTGTGACATTGAGCGACCTGGTGTCAGTAGGACGAAGTGATTAGCGCTCGTGAAGACTTCTCCTTCTTCTTTATTGTGCGTATGTTTGTTGGTCTCCGTCTGAATGTTGGCGTCAGCAGATAGCGAGGAGCAGCTGTGAGTAATTGTTTTGCTCAGTGGCTGAGGCTCATCCTGGCCCTTTATAGATAAGCTGGAGTAAATCTCTCCCTTTATGTCCGGGGAGAGGAGGTGGGGGGGAGGGAGAGGAGGTGGGGGGGAGGAAGCAGAGAGCAAACACCAGGCCACGGACGACACTGTTTGAACTGCCTCTTCAAGACACAACGCTTCAAATGGCTTCTTCTGTCGGGAGCAGAAAGTAAAGTAAAGAGAACATTACTCTGCTCCTCCTGCTCCATGTTGCAGAGGAGGAGGTCGTATTCATGGAGTCAGAGGGGGAGATGAGGAGACATCTGATGTTTCACTGGAGGAGAGATATAGGAGAGAGCTGGTCTTTGTTAGAGGCAATATATAGGCAAGGAATACAGAAAAGATTCACATAGGAACAGTGGGAATACGTTAGAAGAAGATTTAAAGATGTTGGGGCTGGAAATGTGTCCACAATATTTGTACAATTGAATGGATATATGTTAACCAGGGCTGAACGATATATCGTGTCATGGCGATAACCGCGATATGCGCATGCACGATATACACACCGCAGGGACGTGCGGTTTTATTCATTTAAAAAAAAAAAATGCTAACGCACTTTAGCACAGAATTAAAAAGAAAGATACCCTTATTACTTATCGAAACTGCACATACTATATATCCGATTAAAGCTGAGACTCCACAGATTATTTAAGTATAGTATCATCACAAAGCGATCCCATCTCGCGACAGGGGAAGCAAACACATACCTTTACGGAGCTTTTACGGGAGATCGTCTCACCGTAGCTTTCAATCTTATCAAAAGACGTGTTCATTGGCATTAAAACGAGAAACAACGCGGCTGAATCGGTTGATCCATAGGTTAATAATGTATCTGTGGCTTTGAAGCAATTGTTTATAATCCATAATGCCATTTTTATGTAAAAATCGGAGCACAAAAGTTAGCTGCTAATGGTAGCCACCAGAGTGTATGCAGCTTCCGGTTTTAGCTACGCGTCACTCTCACTCCTAGAGAGCCGCAGTGACGCGTCCTTAAACCCGGAAGTAAACTTCTTTCGGTTCCTTCGTCAAAAACCAATGGTCTCACGTTTTGTTCAGCCGGATAATCTCCACATGTCAACCCTACTTTTATAATTTTTGAATCTTAAATCTAGTCGCCAGAATCAAAATGCTAACGTTATGCTATAAACGAACTACAAGCCAGTAAAGCAGCAGGGCTGCTGTGGCTGCTTGCTACAAAAGGAAAACGTGCGCGGCTCTCATGTCAGGGGTACTTGAGTGAGTGACATGCAGGCTCTGCATGCACAGCAAACCACCAATCACAATCATTCTTGATCAGATCACAGCAGGCCCCGCCCCGGTAGTTTGCAGACCATCAAAACACGGGTAAAAAATGAGCGAGGCACAGGAGGACAATACCTTCATCCGGTTAAATATAGTTAAAAAATACGCACTATATATCGCAGGGGGGTAAAAAATCGCGATGTCAGTTTTTTTCAATATCGTGCAGCCCTAGGATATATACAGATACAAATATATGAATACATTAAATATAATGATATTGTTGCTTGTCTGTTTATGGCACCTTTTCATTTGCTGCTTATATTCAAAGTGCAATGACACAAAGTGAAAACCCACAGTGACATGCTTGTTTGTGTCGGGGTTCAGCAGAGCAGGTTTGAACCAAATGCAGCGTAGACGATATTTCAAACAAAAAGATTACCTTTATCCAACTAAAGCGACCATTACTCTGCTCCTCCTGCTCCATGTAGCAGAGGAGGGGGTCGTATTCATAAAGTCAGAGGGGGAGATGAGGAGAAATCTACTGTTTCACCAGAGGAGAGATACCTTTGTTCGAGAGAAGACATACAGACACATTTAAAATAGGGAGAGGAAGAGTGGGAATATGTTGAAGAAGAAGATTTAAAGGTCTCCTATTATGCAAAATGCACTTTCTGATGTCATTTATATGACCCTTAAATAGCTACAACAGTTATTAACCAATTAAAAACAAGATATTTATTTGATAACGCATGTCTTAATGGGAAGTTCTTGTACATTAAAAACGGTCGTATTCATAAAGTCAGAGGGGGAGACGAGGAGAAATCTACTGTTTCACCAAAGCAGAGATAGCTTTGTTCGAGAGAAGACATACAGGAAAAGGCTTCTGAAAATGCATCATGGTGTTTTTCGAGGAAAACACGTCGCTCACCAAAGTCCTCCTCCAAGTCTCCTCTCTCTTTCTTTAAGATATGCAGAATTTCTTCTGTCAAATTTGCAAAAATACACAGAACAAGTTGTTTAAAGTACCTGGTGTATCAACAGGCGCGCACCTTTCGAACAGGCAAGGCAGGCAACTGCTTGGGGCCCCGGACCAGAAGGGGGCCCCCAAAGAAGGTAGATGAAGAAGGTCCACTGCAACGACATGTCGGGAAACCCCCTCAAGGCGGCCCCATATAGCGCGCTGTAAAATACTGCTTCTGGTCTTATTATCTTAAGTTTTGTTGCCTTGGTCTGCTCCGGGGGGGGGGGCGTCGGCTGTGCGTGGTGATGAAAAGCTGGATCGAGGGGCCCCAGTGAATGTTTGCCCAGGGCCCCCACAGACTCTAGAATCGCCACTGTGCATCAATTAATGTTCTTTACAGTATGCAGTACCAACAGAGGGATAACATGGTATGGTGGTGTGAAAACTCCAAAGGAGATACTTGATACTGCAGATTTGTTGTTGAGGATCATAATATACTGAATAATGCACATCACTCCTGCCAAGTGTATCTTTAATGTGCATGTTTTCCCACTTTATGGGCTGACATTGAACTAGACGCCTCTTGCAGAACGTCTAATGCACATTTTCTCTATACAGCAGATAGACATCACAAATGCTTCCTCCCATCATAAAGCTGGGCAACAGACGCTCAGTGAATGGGATCGGGTGTTTATCCAGCAGCGGTAATAACACAGATACCATCAGCTGAATATCAGCCGCTCCTGCAGAGTGTGATGAGGACACAACAAAAGACCACTATTTATTCCATCCGGCCTTGAGCGCATAAAAAAAGCTTTTTACTACGAGGCCAGGCACACCTCTGAACGACCGGATGAAGATGTGCCGTCTGAGGAAATGAATTATCTCTGGAACAGAAACCAACGCAGATTCAGTTTGTGAGCCTTCAGTTTTATTCTCTGGGTATTTAACAAAGAAACAACTCTAATGATCTGCCATTGAGGAACAGACCGGACGCTACATCTTTATTTGTGTGCATGTAGTGCTCAGAATGGTGAGTCCAAAGAAAAGCTGAAGATCCCAATAAACAAAACACAACGGAGACCAGGGGACACTAAAGAGTGATGTGGTGTCTCTACTTTAAAGAGTCCTCTCCTGCTGGTGTTCAGGTGTATATCAGTATGTAGTGTCTCTACTTTAAAGAGTCCTCTCCTGCTGATGTTCAGGTGTATATCAGTATGTAGTGTCTCTACTTTAAAGAGTCCTCTCCTGCTGATGTTCAGGTGTATATCAGTATGTAGTGTCTCTACTTTAAAGAGTCCTCTCCTGCTGATGTTCAGGTGTATATCAGTATGTAGTGTCTCTACTTTAAAGAGTCCTCTCCTGCTGATGTTCAGGTGTATATCAGTATGTAGTGTCTCTACTTTAAAGAGTCCTCTCCTGCTGATGTTCAGGTGTATATCAGTATGTAGTGTCTCTACTTTAAAGAGTCCTCTCCTGCTGATGTTCAGGTGTATATCAGTATGTAGTGTCTCTACTTTAAAGAGTCCTCTCCTGCTGATGTTCAGGTGTATATCAGCATGTAGTGACTCTACTTTAAAGAGTCCTCTCCTGCTGATGTTCAGGTGTATATCAGTATGTAGTGTCTCTACTTTAAAGAGTCCTCTCCTGCTGATGTTCAGGTGTATATCAGTATGTAGTGTCTCTACTTTAAAGAGTCCTCTCCTGCTGATGTTCAGGTGTATATCAGTATGTAGTGTCTCTACTTTAAAGAGTCCTCTCCTGCTGATGTTCAGGTGTATATCAGCATGTAGTGTCTCTACTTTAAAGAGTCCTCTCCTGCTGATGTTCAGGTGTATATCAGTATGTAGTGTCTCTACTTTAAAGAGTCCTCTCCTGCTGATGTTCAGGTGTATATCAGTATGTAGTGTCTCTACTTTAAAGAGTCCTCTCCTGCTGATGTTCAGGTGTATATCAGTATGTAGTGTCTCTACTTTAAAGAGTCCTCTCCTGCTGATGTTCAGGTGTATATCAGTATGTAGTGTCTCTACTTTAAAGAGTCCTCTCCTGCTGATGTTCAGGTGTATATCAGCATGTAGTGTCTCTACTTTAAAGAGTCCTCTCCTGCTGATGTTCAGGTGTATATCAGTATGTAGTGTCTCTACTTTAAAGAGTCCTCTCCTGCTGATGTTCAGGTGTATATCAGTATGTAGTGTCTCTACTTTAAAGAGTCCTCTCCTGCTGATGTTCAGGTGTATATCAGTATGTAGTGTCTCTACTTTAAAGAGTCCTCTCCTGCTGATGTTCAGGTGTATATCAGTATGTCGTGTCTCTACTTTAAAGAGTCCTCTCCTGCTGATGTTCAGGTGTATATCAGTATGTAGTGTCTCTACTTTAAAGAGTCCTATCCTGCTGATGTTCAGGTGTATATCAGTATGTGGTGTCTCTACTTTAAAGAGTTCTCTCCTCCTGATGTTCAGGTGTATATCAATATGTAGTGTCTCTACTTTAAAGAGTCCTGGCGCTGGGAACCTTCAGTTTCTCCTCTTCATCTTCGGCCTTGTGATATTTCTTTAATATGGGGTCACAGAATGCCACATGACATGGAGTGTGATGGTATTTTATGATACAGCCAATTAAAAATAATGATCCTGGATTAACATTTGGAGGGAAACGCCCACCAGGCTGAGCGAGGACCCTCTGATCAGGACTCACCCCGAAGCAAAGGGTCGCAGCAGGATTCATTATGCACTTTTTCCTGGAACTGAAGACGTTTTTTTTTACTTTGAGCTCATCCCTCCACAGCCCAAATACAATCAAAACTGCAGTAAACACACAGCTCTTTACAGCCTCGGAGTCATTGACACACTGCACATTCTTGCCAAGTGTATTTGTCTCATGTCTAGTCAGAGTAGGTCTTTACATTTGATATAAAGACCTGAGAACTTAAGAAGTAACAATGCAGTGAGATGTGTTTTTAGACAATGCATCAGAGTCTTGAAAACATCTTATTTCGAGCTGGATCTCTGATGAAACACGTTTTTAAGCTGCTGTGTTATTCGTACGGATAATGTTCTCTAAATAAATCTTACTTGATTTTAGAAAACACATTTTATTGGAAAATCACCAACTAACACCAGAAAACAGATACGTGTGGCTTATTTCGTAACACGGCATTTACTGATCCTGGTCAAACATAGTTCAAAATAAGTTTTCCAGCTGATTACAAAACCTCATTTATCTAAATATCCCTTCTTATTTCAAGAAGTCTTACCCGGCACAATTCCACTTGTTCGATAAGCAGATTATTTGTACTTATTACAAACAGAAACACCATGTTTTCCTAACCCTTTACTTTTTATTGGCATTTATTGTCAAACATTGTCACGGCATATTGTACATTGCATCTTTACGTGAATGAGATCAATCTGTTCAGTTCTTTTATATAATATACACATGATGACACAAAACACAGCTGAGCAAGACATGAAGAGAAACAAAAGAAAAGAACAGTGAGCAATTAGGGAGTGGACATGTCGTTATGGATCTGTGAAAACTAACTTTACAAAGTGAGTCCACTTCTCACAGTTTGTAGTAAATTGCTCCAATGTATGATTGACAGATGCTGTTATGAGATAAGAGATAAGAAGTACTTTGTTGGGAAATGTTTGCGTTGCAGCAGCATAAAAAGCATTGTACAAAAACAATTCAAAGAAATAAACAAGAAAGTAGAAAATATACATGTTGAAAGTAAGGTATTAAAGATATATAAATATATACATCAATATATGACGGATGGAATATTAGATATTGAATATGATGGGAGTGTACAGTGATTCCATATGTATAGGTTTCCCTGGCTATGAAAGGCTCTCAGACAGAAGGGTGTCGCCCTGACCTTCCTCAGGCCATTATCATACGGATGTTAGTGTTTGTAACTAACATGCTGCGCTTCCCCTTCTGCCCCCCCCCCCCCCCCCCCATTTAGGACTGTAATGTGGATTGCCTTCCTTCCTGTGTCTCGTCTCTATAAAGGACATTCTGTGTAACGGGGTCAGAGCCTGGTGCTATCTGCTCGTGTCCTTTCCAGCTGGAAGTAAGATTGATTCTGTTAAATGTTATAACTCTTTATTAAATAACGCAGCTTTGGTTCCAGCTTGTATATTTGTTCTTTTCAGAAGGTGATGAAGTGTGGAATTTCCACCACATGGAACAGATTATATAAGGTACAATGTGTTTTATGTATCTTTTCCATATTGTAAATATCCATAGAGATGTCCATCCATCCATTTAGAGTCGGGCTATCCTTCGATTCTTCGACCAGCAGAATGTTCAATATGTATTTGTCCTTCTCAACACACCTTGTTTTCATCGTTCTTTTACTGGATCTCTGAGCAGCGTCTTTCCAGAGAATTGGAAAATCAGAAAACAGATATTTGTGGCTTATTTTGTAACAAAACATTTCCTGATCCTGTTAACAATACGTTCAAAATACGTTTTCCAGCTGATTACAAGATCTCAGTTATCTAATCATCACAGTTACGTTACGTCTACACAGCTGCTTTGAAAAAATCTTGAAAATCTTGGAGCTGGGCGTGTCTGAGATCTTGGGGATTGTTTGCGAGCAACGCGACCAACAACCAATCACATGAATCTCCCGCCCCCGACATACAAAGCAAAAAACCCCGGGGATTTAATGCGGACAATATATATATATATATAAAATCCCCAAACAGGTGAAAACCAGTTTCACCCACTGTCTCTGCCACCTCCCTCCATGCCTGGTTCCAACGGTTTGTATCCCAGTAAATAGTTATGGTCGTAAAGAACCGTGAATTGCTACCGTAATTTCTCGTTTGGAATATGAGGAAATGAACTGCGGTCTGACTCTCCCAGCTTGCACGCGGTTTGATTGGCTAGCGCTTGTACTGTTAGATTTACATAAACGGGATTTGATTGGCTGACGCTTCCAGCTCAGCTTCAAAAGTTGAACATTGCTCAACTTTTGAATCCTGAAAATCCTGTAAATCTTTGCTTTGCTTCCCCACAATGCAGTTCGGCGAAAAGCGAGGCAAAGTGACGTCACCCCATTCAAAGTCAATGGGCAGAGAAGCGTTGGAAGATTCTTTTAAAGCTGCTGTGTGGACGGGCCGTTAGACACCTGGACTTTTGAAACAACATCCATAACATTCATCTGTTTGCAACTTATACAATATCAATATTCCAATTACTTGTATACAGACTATTCTGTACCATTTCTATTATACTCTGTTTTATTGTGTTCTGTTGAAGGAGCCTGTGACCTCAGATTTATATTGTCATATCTCCACTGCAGCTCTGAACCAATGACAATACAAGCCTGGAATCTGGAATCTTGAACCTTCGGATTTCAAGACATCTTACCAGGCACAATTCCACTTGGTCTATTCTTGCAGATTTCCTCCTTTGACTTATCACAAGCGGAAACACCTTGTGGTCCTCGTGGTTCCACTGGACCTCTGAGCAGAATTTCTCCCCGGCATGCCGCCCGGTGAGAACTCATCTCCTCGCGGCTCGTATCTCTGGGTGCAACATGGTGTGCTGTCATAAAGCACCTTGAGGAGAGCTTTATGGGACGGCGCTCTCTCCGCGGCCCTGGCCTCTCCTGGAGCTTTACGACCGTCTCCGTCCAAAGAAATGAGACCAAACCACCTGCCAGACCCAGGGCCTGCTGACGGATGCTCACTGAGCGAGGACCAGACTGAGGACCATCCGTCAGCACCCACAGTTCACGTGTGAGTTTAAAACTGCAGCAGATATCTATGTGCATAACTGCATAACTGCATAACTGCATAACTGCATAACTGCATAACTGCATTACTGCATTACTGCATTACTGCATAACTGCATAACTGCATAACTGCATTACTGCATAACTGCATAACTGCATAACTGCATTACTGCATTACTGCATAACTGCATAACTGCATAACTGCATAACTGCATTACTGCATTACTGCATAACTGCATAACTGCATTACTGCATAACTGCATAACTGCATAACTGCATTACTGCATTACTGCATAACTGCATAACTGCATTACTGCATTACTGCATAACTGCATAACTGCATAACTGCATTACTGCATTACTGCATTACTGTGTAACTGTGTGTTTGTATAATAAACTGAGTGGAAAACTGAATTTCAATCAATAAAGACCATGTGTCCCCTCTTCTACATCAACATGTGTCCCCTCTTCTCCATGTCTCTTCTACATCAACATGTGTCCCCTCTTCTTCATGTCTCTTCTACATCAACATGTGTCCCCTCTTCTCCATGTCTCTTCTACATCAACATGTGTCCCCTCTTCTTCATGTCTCTTCTACATCAACATGTGTCCCCTCTTCTTCATGTCTCTTCTACATCAACATGTGTCCCCTCTTCTCCATGTCTCTTCTACATCAACATGTGTCCCCTCTTCTTCATGTCTCTTCTACATCAACATGTGTCCCCTCTTCTCCATGTCTCTTCTACATCAACATGTGTCCCCTCTTCTTCATGTCTCTTCTACATCAACATGTGTCCCCTCTTCTTCATGTCTCTTCTACATCAACATGTGTCCCCTCTTCTCCATGTCTCTCCTACATCAACATGTGTCCCCTCTTCTCCATGTCTCTCCTACATCAACATTTGTCCCCTCTTCTTCATGTCTCTTCTACATCAACATGTGTCCCCTCTTCTTCATGTCTCTTCTACATCAACATGTGTCCCCTCTTCTTCATGTCTCTTCTACATCAACATGTGTCCCCTCTTATCCAAGTCTCTCCTACATCAACATGTGTCCCCTCTTCTCCATGTCTCTTCTACATCAACATGTGTCCCCTCTTCTTCATGTCTCTTCTACATCAACATGTGTCCCCTCTTCTTCATGTCTCTTCTACATCAACATGTGTCCCCTCTTCTCCATGTCTCTTCTACATCAACATGTGTCCCCTCTTCTTCATGTCTCTTCAACATCAACATGTGTCCCCTCTTCTCCATGTCTCTTCTACATCAACATGTGTCCCCTCTTCTTCATGTCTCTTCTACATCAACATGTGTCCCCTCTTCTTCATGTCTCTTCTACATCAACATGTGTCCCCTCTTCTTCATGTCTCTTCAACATCAACATGTGTCCCCTCTTCTTCATGTCTCTTCTACATCAACATGTGTCCCCTCTTCTTCATGTCTCTTCTACATCAACATGTGTCCCCTCTTCTCCATGTCTCTTCTACATCAACATGTGTCCCCTCTTCTCCATGTCTCTCCTACATCAACATTTGTCCCCTCTTCTTCATGTCTCTTCTACATCAACATGTGTCCCCTCTTCTTCATGTCTCTTCTACATCAACATGTGTCCCCTCTTCTCCATGTCTCTTCTACATCAACATGTGTCCCCTCTTATCCAAGTCTCTCCTACATCAACATGTGTCCCCTCTTCTCCATGTCTCTTCTACATCAACATGTGTCCCCTCTTCTTCATGTCTCTTCTACATCAACATGTGTCCCCTCTTCTTCATGTCTCTTCTACATCAACATGTGTCCCCTCTTCTCCATGTCTCTTCTACATCAACATGTGTCCCCTCTTCTTCATGTCTCTTCAACATCAACATGTGTCCCCTCTTCTCCATGTCTCTTCTACATCAACATGTGTCCCCTCTTCTTCATGTCTCTTCTACATCAACATGTGTCCCCTCTTCTTCATGTCTCTTCTACATCAACATGTGTCCCCTCTTCTTCATGTCTCTTCAACATCAACATGTGTCCCCTCTTCTTCATGTCTCTTCTACATCAACATGTGTCCCCTCTTCTTCATGTCTCTTCTACATCAACATGTGTCCCCTCTTCTCCATGTCTCTTCTACATCAACATGTGTCCCCTCTTCTCCATGTCTCTTCTACATCAACATGTGTCCCCTCTTCTTCATGTCTCTTCTACATCAACATGTGTCCCCTCTTCTCCATGTCTCTTCAACATCAACATGTGTCCCCTCTCCTTCATGTCTCTTCTACATCACCATGTGTCCCCTCTTCTTCATGTCTCTTCTGCATCAACATGTGTCCCCTCTTCTCCATGTCTCTTCAACATCAACATGTGTCCCCTCTTCTCCATGTCTCTTCAACATCAACATGTGTCCCCTCTTCTCCATGTCTCTTCTACATCAACATGTGTCCCCTCTTCTTCATGTCTCTTCAACATCAACATGTGTCCCCTCTTCTCCATGTCTCTTCAACATCAACATGTGTCCCCTCTTCTCCATGTCTCTTCAACATCAACATGTGTCCCCTCTTGTCCATGTCTTTTGGCAACTTGATGATGTCATAACGATGTTTTGTCTTGTGTAACCATTAGCCAATCAGCAACCAAGGTAACCCCCCCCTTTATCACCTGAATCTCCTCTAGAGCTCCATTGAGTTCTTTGTAACCAAATGTCTCTCAGAGGGGCGTGGGGAGGGGCTCCTTATTTTCATCTAAAGTAACAGACAGAGAATCAGCACTTTGGAAACAGGGCTTAAACAGAGGGGATTATGGGTAATGCTGCAATGATCTGTTTGGTGTTTCAGCCAATCAGAGACAGGCTCTGTATATATCTGAGCCCTGTGATGTATTGATGAAGAGGAGGATGAGAGGGGACCTTTAAGTCTGTTTGCTCTTCATCGTTCCTCAGTCCTGCTGATTCTTCTCTGTATTCCTGCACCGTAGGTAAATCACTGATGATGGAGTGGAGCCTCGTCCAACACTCCCCTTTAACTTCTCTCTGTTTCTTTATGTCTGTGTCGCTCTCCATTATTGAGATGCAGCACTTTGGCAGGAATGCAGAACAGGTATTCGGAGAACGAGAGCGGCGTGAGTCACGGAGAAATGAGAGAGTGCATTTACCCTGGTATGAAAAGCTAATCAGTCGGCCTGATTGCAGTGAGTGGCCTTTTGTAACATCTTTAATCCGCTGAGTGTTTTAAGAAGTGCATAATTGAAATTCTGTTCTGCAGTTTTGGGCTGCGGGATAATGAGCCATCAGTCGGCCTGTTTCTAACCCTTTGATTGGGTCGCTCCGTATTGACAATAGCAGCGAGGGACAGGGACTCTTCATCATCACGTCCTCACCCTTATCCTCTGCTGGCCCTAATTAAGCAGTCAGACGGATCCAGGATCCATTAATGATGTCATTGTCATGCTAATCGCGGCGCCACGCTACGGCAGGAGAGTTCTTTATCGGAGATCTGAGGAGTGCTCTATCAAAGGTTGGATGTTTGGCTTTGAACGAGACGACTCACACCTTTTTCTCAGCGTCCGTCTTCAAGCTTTCATGTTTTCGAGGCGGAATAATTGAATCTACCCGAGCAATGAGAAACAGGATTAAGGGCCAGACTGTGAGGGAAGTGGATGGTGTTGTCCAAACAGGTCAGAAGTATTCAGAACTGAACTTCAACACCTGGTGCTATCGCCAGGCCAACATCTGGTTATGAACAAACATCTGGAATCCCAACGATGGAGTCTGTGAATGCACCGATTAGTGAAAGGCAGGAAGCTCCTCCTGCAGAGCTCCTCTGTCCTGATGTCGCTCGTTTCATTTCTCTGTCATGATAAGCAACGCCATGGTGAAGCCTTATGCATATCGTTTGGTGAAAAGGAACAACAACACTATTTTTAAACCGGACTCTGTCTTCTTTGGATTTCACTTCCTTCCTTTCAAATCCTAAAGAAAAGGCGTCACAAGTGGAATTTTGGATTTGGAAGATGCACATCTGGTTTCAAATTGGAGTTGATGCGTTTTAATAAAGCGGACTTCAACTGTCTCATTTCTGTTTTTACATTAGGATATAAGCAGGGTTCCAGTTATAAACTGAGCTCTATGGGGGTCTTTAAAACTCAACACACACACACACACTCAAACAAACACACACACACACACACACACACACACACACACACACACACACACACACACACACACACACACACGCAGACACACACAGACACACACACACACACACACACACACACACACACACACACACACACACACACACACACACACACACACACACACACACACACACACACACACACACACACAGACACACACACACACACACACACACACACACACACACACACACACACACACACACAGCAGCCCTCTACTTGCTACAAACTTAAATACGAAAAGGTTCAACTACGCACACGCATCATCTCGGCTCGCGCAGCACGCTCACAGGCATAGATTGAGCATTAATGCGTTGCGCACCTTGGCGGTTCAGCGGAGGCATGTTGTCATTCAAGAGATGCCTAGTTCTTTTGGAAGACATGTTTTTCTTTTAGCCTATTTACCTCGTTAACGTAAATAATACTCATTACACTGACACATGCATTATATGTGATTAAAATAATGGTTGTTGGTAATGTACTAGCGACCCCCACAGATGTATGATTTCACTGTGGGAGCTCAGACCCCTCCTTATCGGAGCTCAGCTCCCATTGGCTCACACATAACTCGAACCCTGGATAAGTTTAGGACAAGTTGGAGACAGGTCCTGATCCTTTACTTTGTTCAGCTGCTTACCCAGAAGTCTTGTTTTAGCACCTACTGTATTTACAATGTTGTTTTTAAAGTATTCTGTTTCTCTTTTAATGCATGTTTTTAATGAATCAGTCATTCCATTGTGTTTCTTTATTGTGTTCCTTTCTGTTGTCTTCTTATTAAATGTTAATGTTGATGTAAAGCACTTTGAATTGCCTCTTTGTTGGAACATGTGCTTTATAAATAAACCTACCTTACCTTTATTTGTAGCAGCTAGGGCCTAGCTAACCCTAACCCAGCTAGTGCCTAGCTAACCCTAAATCAGCTAGGGCCTAGCTAACCCTAACCCAGCTAGTGACTATAGCTAACCCTAACCCAGCTAGTGCCTAGCTAACCTTAACCCAGCTAGTGACTATAGCTAACCCTAACCCAGCTAGTGCCTAGCTAACCTTAACCCAGCTAGGGCCTAGCTAACCCTAAACCAGCTAGGGACTATAACTAAACCTAACCCGGCTAGGCCCTAGCTAACCCTAACCCAGCTATAGACTAGCTAACCCTAACCCAGCCAGGCCCTAGCTAACCCTAACCCAGCCAGGGCCTATAGCTAACCTTAACCCAGCCAGGCCCTAGCTAACCTTAACCCAGCTAGGGCCTAGCTAACCCTAAACCAGCTAGGGACTATAACTAAACCTAACCCGGCTAGGCCCTAGCTAACCCTAACCCAGCTATAGACTAGCTAACCCTAACCCAGCCAGGGCCTAGCTAACCCTAACCCAGCCAGGCCCTAGCTAACCCTAACCCAGCCAGGCCCTAGCTAACCCTAACCCAGCTATAGACTAGCTAACCCTAACCCAGCCAGGCCCTAGCTAACCCTAACCCAGCCAGGGCCTATAGCTAACCCTAACCCAGCCAGGGCCTAGCTAACCCTAACCCAGCCAGGCCCTAGCTAACCCTAACCCAGCTAGGGCCTATAGCTAACCCTAACCCAGCTAGGGACTAGCTAACCCTAACCCAGCTAGGGACTAGCTAACCCTAACCCAGCTAGGGCCTATAGCTAACCCAGCTAGGGACTAGCTAACCCTAACCCAGATAGGGCCTATAGCTAACCAAGGTAGGGACTAGCTAACCCTAACCCAGCTAGGGCCTATAGCTAACCCAGATAGGGACTAGCTAACCCTAACCCAGATAGGGCCTATAGCTAACCCTAACCCAGCTAGGGCATATAACTAACCCTAACCCAGCTAGGGTCTAGCTAACCCTAACCCAGATAGGGACTAGCTAACCCTAACCCAGCTAGGCCCTAGCTAACCCTAACACAGATAGGCCAAGTTTTCAATGGATCTGAGCATATCATTAAGGTTAACTTTAAAGTAATGCAGACCCCTGATTGGTCAGAGAGAATTGTCACTACCATGTCATCCTGCATAGAACTGGCTATCTACACAGAAGCTAGCACAAAGGTATAAATGCATGATTAGATGATTTGAATGTCATATTCTAAATGTTTCACTCAACGCCGTTTTTGATGAAATGGCGGCTGGCAAAGGTGAAGACCTTTATCTGTTTCCATAAAATAAATCAGCGAGTTTATACGGCAGTTTTAAAGCAGTTTAGGCTGTGGCTGAATGCTCCTTCTTGCTCCTTCTTCAATAAATATATTACAAAATAAATAAAAAAACGTCTAACAAGTGCATGTAATTTAATTGTTGCTACGGCTAACAGCTAATCTACTCAGTACAGCCGGATGAATGAATGATTAGTTATGTCCGTATAATATGTTGTAATATATTAGACCTGCATGTAGACCCGAGTCACTTTCTGGATTCATGCAGCGCTCTGCAAATAAAAAGTTTAAATATTTCCATTAAACGCTTTAATTAGCTGTGTGGCAAAGTCACAGCAGATACAGAATTAGCATAGTGGTCTCATTTAAGATGATGCATGAGGGGAGGCAGTGTGTCTGCATGCTGGTTTAATGGAGTTTAGGGGAGTGTTTGCAGGAGGTAAAGCTGATATTCAGGAGGACATCAAACTGTGGATCCATTAGAGGGTGCAAACGCTCCAGAAGCAGCTAATGACAACAGGAAACACGAAGATTTGGATATTAAATCACCATATTAACCAATCTGCACTATCTAACTAATTAAGTAGAAGGAAAAACAGAGAAAATGTGGATAAACTTCTTTAGAGGACTCTTTAAAGTAGAGACACTACATACTGATATACACCTGAACATCAGCAGGAGAGGACTCTTTAAAGTAGAGACATTACATACTGATATACACCTGAACATCAGCTGGAGAGGACTCTTTAAAGTAGAGACACTACATACTGATATACACCTGAACATCAGCAGGAGAGGACTCTTTAAAGTAGAGACATTACATACTGATATACACCTGAACATCAGCTGGAGAGGACTCTTTAAAGTAGAGACACTACATACTGATATACACCTGAACATCAGCAGGAGAGGACTCTTTAAAGTAGAGACATTACATACTGATATACACCTGAACATCAGCTGGAGAGGACTCTTTAAAGTAGAGACACTACATACTGATATACACCTGAACATCAGCAGGAGAGGACTCTTTAAAGTAGAGACACTACATACTGATATACACCTGAACATCAGCAGGAGAGGACTCTTTAAAGTAGAGACACTACATACTGATATACACCTGAACATCAGCAGGAGAGGACTCTTTAAAGTAGAGACACTACATACTGATATACACCTGAACATCAGCAGGAGAGGACTCTTTAAAGTAGAGACACTACATACTGATATACACCTGAACATCAACAGGAGAGGACTCTTTAAAGTAGAGACACTACATACTGATATACACCTGAACATCAGCAGGAGAGGACTCTTTAAAGTAGAGACACTACATACTGATATACACCTGAACATCAACAGGAGAGGACTCTTTAAAGTAGAGACTCTACATACTGATATACACCTGAACATCAGCAGGAGAGGACTCTTTAAAGTAGAGACACTACATACTGATATACACCTGAACATCAGCAGGAGAGGACTCTTTAAAGTAGAGACACTGCATACTGATATACACCTGAACATCAGCAGGAGAGGACTCTTTAAAGTAGAGACACTACATACTGATATACACCTGAACATCAGCAGGAGAGGACTCTTTAAAGTAGAGAACCTACATACTGATATACACCTGAACATCAGCAGGAGAGGACTCTTTAAAGTAGAGACACTACATACTGATATACACCTGAACATCAACAGGAGAGGACTCTTTAAAGTAGAGACACTACATACTGATATACACCTGAACATCAGCAGGAGAGGACTCTTTAAAGTAGAGACACTACATACTGATATACACCTGAACATCAGCAGGAGAGGACTCTTTAAAGTAGAGAACCTACATACTGATATACACCTGAACATCAGCAGGAGAGGACTCTTTAAAGTAGAGACACTACATACTGATATACACCTGAACATCAACAGGAGAGGACTCTTTAAAGTAGAGACACTACATACTGATATACACCTGAACATCAGCAGGAGAGGACTCTTTAAAGTAGAGAACCTACATACTGATATACACCTGAACATCAGCAGGAGAGGACTCTTTAAAGTAGAGACACTACATACTGATATACACCTGAACATCAACAGGAGAGGACTCTTTAAAGTAGAGACACTACATACTGATATACACCTGAACATCAGCAGGAGAGGACTCTTTAAAGTAGAGACACTACATATTGATATACACCTGAACATCAGCAGGAGAGGACTCTTTAAAGTAGAGACACTGCATACTGATATACACCTGAACATCAGCAAGAGAGGACTCTTTAAAGTAGAGACACTACATACTGATATGCACCTGAACATCAGCAGGAGAGGACTCTTTAAAGTAGAGACACTACATACTGATATACACCTGAACATCAGCAGGAGAGGACTCTTTAAAGTAGAGACACTACATACTGATATACACCTGACCATCAGCAGGAGAGGACTCTTTAAAGTAGAGACACTACATACTGATATACACCTGAACATCAGCAGGAGAGGACTCTTTAAAACAAACACAAATATAAATAAATGGAAGCAGAAAGTAGGACTTGAAGGTCTCTCTTGGAAACCAACATTTATTTTTACCAGTGTTCTCTGAACTCCACCCTCTCTCTGACTCCCAGGTGACGTCTCGCTCCACATTCCCCGTCTGAACAATACTTTGGAGCCATTTCACCTCCATGCTCCTCCCTCCCTGGTGGGAGAGGAGGCACATGAGGTGAATCCTGGAATAAAAGTCGGGGCCTCTCTCACTTTGAAAAGTTTAAAGCGTCTGCCCGCTCTGTGAAATCTCTCTTGGTAGCAGAGAGAGAGCTGGAGGTGTTAATTTCATGGGTTAGGTCTTAAATTGAGCTCTGCAATTTTCTCCCTGAGTAGATTAGAGGAAGGTCTCTCTGTCCTCAGGTGAGAAGCCTCTCCTCCCCTCAGTCATCTCATATTGATTCCTAACACATCTGCTTGACCCCCCCACCGCCTGGACCCCAAAAACATGTGGGGGGGGGGGGGGAAACAAGCAGCCGGTTAAATGTTTTCTCCCCCCGCGGCACATTTTGTTGATGACGTGAAACTCCGACCACACGGCGAGAGCTTTATCTCTTCCCTCGGGGGGGAAATGCATTTCATTACTTACATCTGAGTGTGTTAGAAAAATCTGAAGCCTCAGTGGAAACACCAAATATCAGATTCAGAAGGAGCCTAACTTCTCTCTGGATGTATTACATCAGAATGTATAGAAGTCTCTGAGAACAACTCACTTTAAAAAGTGATGCACACAGGAGACCAGGGGACACTAAAGAGTGCGACACACAGCTGGGAGACCAGGGGACACTAAAGAGTGCGACACACAGCTGGGAGACCAGGGGACACTTAAGAGTGACGCACACAGCTGGGAGACTAGGGGACACTAAAAGGTGACGCACACAGGAGACCAGGGGACACTTAAGAGTGACACACACAGCTGGGAGACCAGGGGACACTAAAAGGTGACGCACACAGCTGGGAGACCAGGGGAAACTAAAGAGTGACACACACAGCTGGAGACCAGGGGACACTAAAGAGTGATGCACACAGCTGGGAGACCAGGGGACACTAAAGAGTGATGCGCACAGCTGGGAAACCAGGGGACACTAAAGAGTGACGCACACACCTGGGAGACCAGGGGACACTAAAGAGTGACGCACACAGCTGGAGACCAGGGGACACTAAAGAGTGACACACACAGCTGGGAGACCAGGGGACACTACAGAACGATGCACACAGCTGGGAGACCAGGCGACACTAAAGAGTGATGCACACAGCTGGAAGACCTGGGGACACTAAAGAGTGACGCACACAGCTTGAGACCAGGGTACACTAAAGAGTGACGCACACAGCTTGAGACCAGGGTACACTAAAGAGTGACGCACACAGCTGGAAGACCTGGGGACACTAAAGAGTGACGCACACAGCTGGGAGACCAGGGGACGCTAAAGAGTGACGCACACAGCTTGAGACCAGGGGACACTAAAGAGTGATGCACACAGCTGGAGACCAGGGGACACTAAAGAGTGACGCACACAGCTGGAGACCAGGGGACACTAAAGAGTGACACACACAGCTGGGAGACCAGGGGACACTACAGAACGATGCACACAGCTGGGAGACCAGGCGACACTAAAGAGTGATGCACACAGCTGGAAGACCTGGGGACACTAAAGAGTGACGCACACAGCTTGAGACCAGGGTACACTAAAGAGTGACGCACACAGCTGGAAGACCTGGGGACACTAAAGAGTGACGCACACAGCTGGGAGACCAGGGGACGCTAAAGAGTGACGCACACAGCTTGAGACCAGGGGACACTAAAGAGTGATGCACACAGCTGGAGACCAGGGGACACTAAAGAGTGACGCACACAGCTGGGAGGGAGCGCTCGGTGGCGTTCAGGATCATAAAGCTGAACAAATGTCTCTGTTGTTGGGAACCTAAAATGTTTGATGGTCTTATTTGAACAATGTGGTCACATGACTCCTTCTGATGTCACTGCAGATCTGCTGTAAGCTAGCTAGCTAACGTAGCTAACCTAGTCATTTCAGGTATTCTGACAAACACTGACAGTTATGAGACGACTAACTCTGAGACAGAGACTCTGCCAAATGTTTAGAGGCTAAAATGGTCAATGCTTTTAACTCTGGCAATCATTGTATCTGATATATTAGGCTTTTACACTAATAATGTGCATCCTTTCGTCATTGGTAACATTTACCTTTTAACCTTTCGAAGGCTTTTACATGTGTGGCTCTAATAACCAACAAACTGAAACCAAAGCAGAAACAACAAAGCTCTCAGACTCTCTTTGTTTTTCTAAACCTGCACACTTCTCCGGAGAGACGTCTGAAAACACCAGGTGTGTTTCTAACTAAGTAGAAACTGGAAAAGTTGAGAAGGAGGAGCTTTGTTCGTGATCGGCGTCCTCGCTGGGCTATAATTCCTAATTAAATGTTCTCATTGAAACCTCATTTCGGGACGGCAGCGCTCTCTGCATTGTAATTGAGTCAGAAACGAGCCGTGAGCCGGCCTTTTAAAGAATAATGGCGTCGTTTGTTTTGTGTCCATTAACGAGGAACGCAGTTTTATTAATTCCTCAACTTGGTGTCCTGCATCTCCCTAATTAATTCCATTTTGGTTTTCCCGCTAAGGAAGCTTCTGCAGATTAATGACGTGGAACAAAAATGTTGTGGAGATGCTGATGTGCTTCATCGACACGGGGGGACATTTCTATCATTAGACACAAATGCCTGATGACTGCAGCGTTTCCCTTCCTCCTCCCAACGCCACAGCCCCAGGGCTTCATACCGCCTGTGTAATTGATTGGACCTGCACAGAAATCAAATGACTGTTGTGGGGGAAACATAATTTAAAATATGCTGTTCGGAAATGTATCTTACCCCCTGTGGTGCCAAACTATGCACGTCTTTGTTTCGATCTTAAAAAGGGAGGAATGGATTTTTAAACCATGTGAAAACCATTTATTTCAGATATTAATGTGGAGATGTAAACAAATATGAATCATAACAGGATTCAAATACAAATGTTTGTTTTTCTTTTTGTGATTAGCACAATTTGCCACAAATGTTCCAGCATTTCTCTTCAGTCATAACTCATGATCATTATCTAACAGAGACTTTATAGAAAGATGCACAACGTGTTTCCACTTCCTCCCATTTCATAACAGTAAAGCAAGAGAAACAGATGCTGCCATCTTTGGATGATTGCGTCATTTTGAGCTTGTTAGCGTTAGCCACCTAGCTGCTACTTTGGCACTATGGTAGCTGTTTGGCTAAAAAGACACAACAACCAACTACAATATCTATAAATATGACATTTACGAATAAATTAACATGTTATTACGCAGACTTTTGACATTTCCTGACAATTCGAAAGTTATCAGTCTCAAATGTTGGGCTTACAACTTTGTGATTACTTCACTACTTCTACTGACGTCAAATCACGCTTCTCTCTTGATTTGTTACGTCAGTAAACATGTTCCTGAATAGTTCATGGTCTCAATCTTCAGTGGAAAGTCTTCTTCAAAACAGCATTATGTCCATTTAATGAAGTATTGTGCTTTTTAGAGTAAACTAGACAATAATGGATCATTTGTCGTCCATGTTTTGGTCTTACAACTTTTGGACGTTAAAAGCGTGTTTTCTGAAAATGTCTTATTCAGCCTTCGATTGCACTGAGATCCAACCTCTCACAAATGGCGACAAACTCAAGGCTTCAAACTAGCATTTCCACTTCATACTTTATAAAGAAGTAAACAATCTTTCTTTCAAAAACAACCACAACAAGACAGAAGGGTAATAGACTTTTGTCTCTTTCTGGCATGTGTCTTGACCATCATATTTCTCTAGCATCCACTACTGCGTGCTAATCTCGGGTGCAAACATCCCATATGACGCAGAGTTCAGCCTGCAGCAGTCAGAGGTGTTTCGGTTGTTTCTATATTTGAGTTTTCAAAGGCAGCTCCTCTCTCCGGCTGGTGAAAAGCCTCTCAGCGTGAAACTGCAGCGAGTCCTTCACTCAGAGGGGATGAGAGGAGCCTCTGCTCACCTTATAATTCGCTCGGCTAGTTTTATTTCAGGTGTCATTCCCTCACATTCCCCACGATGCAATTCACTTCCTCCTGCAGCTGCCTGTAAAATGCATTTTTTCCTCATGGCAGAGTTTTGATGTATCTCCTCCGCCAATCAATGCTTACATTTTATTGTTTCCTCCGTCGTGATGAATTCACTTTCACACTGAAGATGAAGGTTACAGGGAAATGTCTTTCTGCCAAAGCTGCGACTTTGTTTACTAAAGATGTGACTGGCATGTAATTACTACAATTATATCCTGTTCTCTGCTGTTGGCAAACTCTCAGAAGTTATTTGTATAATAGCCGGCATAATTAATGGCACTATTTTTAGATGATGTCAGAAAATAATCCCTGTGTCAAACAAACGTTTATGATACTGACACGTTTAGTTCAGCAGGAGAATCTCCACATATTAACATCACCTTATGATTCCTGAAGTAAAAAGCTAATGTTGGGCTATAAAGGAACTACAGCACGGTCACATGACTTCACGTCACCACCGCTAAGCTAAAGGAGGCTAATGTTGAGCTATAAAGGAACTACAGCACGGTCACATGACTTCACGTCACCACCGCTAAGCTAAAGGAGGCTAATGTTGGGCTATAAAGGAACTACAGCACGGTCACATGACTTCACGTCACCACCGCTAAGCTAAAGGTGTATAATGTTGAGCTATAAAGGAACTACAGCACGGTCACATGACTTCACGTAACCACCGCTAAGCTAAAGGTGGCTAATGTTGAGCTATAAAGGAACTACAGCACGGTCACATGACTTCACGTCACCACCGCTAAGCTAAAGGTGGCTAATGTTGGGCTATAAAGGAACTACAGCACGGTCACATGACTTCACGTCACCACCGCTAAGCTAAAGGAGGCTAATGTTGGGCTATAAAGGAACTACAGCACGGTCACATGACTTCACGTCACCACCGCTAAGCTAAAGGAGGCTAATGTTGGGCTATAAAGGAACTACAGCACGGTCACATGACTTCACGTCACCACCGCTAAGCTAAAGGAGGCTAATGTTGGGCTATAAAGGAACTACAGCACGGTCACATGACTTCACGTCACCACCGCTAAGCTAAAGGAGGCTAATGTTGGGCTATAAAGGAACTACAGCACGGCCACATGACTTCACGTCACCACCGCTAAGCTAAAGGAGGCTAATAGTTGGGCATCATGACGTTTAGTCGTCTCATTTAGGCACTTTTTGTTTTGTAAGATCACCAAACCAAATTTTAGTACATTATGATGAAATGGCAATAAATTATTAATTTCCAATATTCAGAGGCTGGCAGAAAATAGTCCCCTGTTTGTTCTCATAGCTGTTTTTGACTGTTGGACATCATTTAACAAGATTAACCAGCAGGAAGTCCATTCCCTATTAGAGCAGGGGGTATTCAACATGCACCAGGGAAGTTACACATGGAAAACACCAGGAATCACTTCATGAATAAATGCTCTTGTAGAAACACACCTGAAGCTGCTGTGATGTTTGTTTTTTGTAGAAACATCCACAAACACGTGTAGAAACGCTCACCTTGAGAACAGTTGTTAGTGAGTGATGGAGCCTGATGGAGGATGACTTTTATTTATCAGCGTTCATTGCATCTTGGCAGCCAGCTTGGCGTAAACCTGACTCGGCATAAATAATTTTTTGACATTAAACAAGGCTTTATCTGCTCCTAATGTGCAGCGGGGGTTTTTCCACAGATACAGTTTGACTGATTATCTTTTTATTGTGTAATCGATCAATACCGGAGTGGGACGTAGACGAGCTGACTTAATGAATGAGTGAATGAATTAAGAGATGGATGCCTCCTGAGGAACTTTGAACACATTATACACACAGGAAGTCTTTGCTGAATAATCGCTCTCTATGTTTAACTGCTTTGTTTTGAGTTTACTGATTTTACTGTTGGTCTTTACAGTATATGGAAAATTCACACAGTTCTCTTGTCATATGTCGGCGGGAAAACACACAATGGGAGGAAGTAAAGGGCTCTGAAGCTAGACTAAAAGGTAGATACAAAATAAAACAAGAAGTGCAAAGACAGATGAGACATAAGCCTAAGTGACTTTAGAGTCTGATATTAGAAACAATGCAGGTTTAAGGCAGTTCTGCACTGGTTTCTCTTTTCTGTGTGTGTGTGTGTGTGTGTGTGTGTGTGTGTGTGTGTGTGTGTGTGTGTGTGTGTGTGTGTGTGTGTGTGTGTGTGTGTGTGTGTGTGTGTGTGTGTGTGTGTGTGTGTGTGTGTGTATGTGCAGTGATGCCACACAGAGTAACATGTGTTTCAGGTGTTTTTATGACAGGTCCTGCAGGGATCCACAGTCTGCTGCTCAGACAGGTGAGCAGCAGACTGTGGATCTGAGCAGAGCTGTGACCTCAGCGGCAACCACACACACCGTCATGCTTCATGAAGACACACACACACACACACACACACACACACACACACACACACACACACACACACACACACACACACACACACATACACACACACACACACACACACACACACACACACACACAGACAGGGCAGGTGTCAAACGATGGTTGAAACCCAGCATCAGGAAACATCATCATCTCTTTTCATCCGGAGCTTTCTCAACTTCTTATTGTTGGAGCTTTGTATTATTAAATAGTTAGACATTTATTTTCTTTCTATTATTGTTTATTGTAAATGTATTCTTAGTTATGGTTATTGAAGTGAGTTAAATTAGTTTCTATGCTTTTATGTTGAAGGAATGTTAAGGCCCGGACACACCAAGCCGATTTTGGCCGTAGATGGGCGTCGACACGCCCTACTCAGATTGGTGTGTCCCGCACCATTGTGTCTTTTCAGCCGTGCCGATACCGATTCCACATGTCGAATCGGTGGGCAGTCGGCCAAAGGCTGTCGTCAAAATAAATCACTCTGATTGGCTGTTCAGCTAGCGAATCAGTGCATGAGAAGCTAAACGGAAGTGAGGGACCCAAACAAACTATGAAGAAGGCAAATCTGAGATTTAATTGAACTCCTGCTCTGGACTCAGGTTGGGGAAAGCCCCGTGAGCTTCTGCTGGAGAGGGAACATGGAACACGCTATCTGTTGTTTGTTTATATCACGCAGTCTGTTCTTCTTCTCTCGGTTATCACGCAGTCTGTCTTCCGGTTGTTGCCTCTTTTGAATGACGAATACAAACTACCGCCGCCTGCTGGTGAGGAGAGTTATTGCCACTCACGCATGGGCAGTTCGTACGTGCTTCTTGGCCGTCGGCTGAAGTCTTTGCGGTGTGTTCCAGTTCGACACATGGCCAAGACGAGGAGACGAGAGGCGACACAACAGTCGGGGGTCCGTCTGTGTGAGTTCTTTGGAGTCAGCTTGGTGTGTCCGGGCCTTAAGAGCACCAGGTGTAATTGTATTCCTTATTTTACTCCTTATTTTCATCTAAAGTAACAGACAGAGAATCAGCACTTTGGAAACAGGGCTGAAACAGAGGGGATTATGGGTAATGCTGCAATGATCTGTTTGGTGTTTCAGCCAATCAGAGACAGGCTCTGTATATATCTGAGACCTGTGATATACTGATGAAGAGGAGGATGATAGATGACCTTTTAGGACTCATTCCTGCACCAAACGGATGAATGCCGGACATTGCTTTACTTGTTTCACTAAAAGCCGACTACATCCCTTTTCACCGTCTATGTTTAGTCTGTTAGTTTTCTGCAGACATTGTTGTTTTAAACAAGTGTTCGAGATGTAGAGTCAGATCTGATGTAGAAACTGCACACATCAGATATAACCCGAGCAGAAAACGCTTATCCTCTCAGGACTTGGTTCTGCGCTGTGAAGCATGAAGAGAGAGAGCCGGGGCATCAATGGCAATTAATGCGAATGGTGTCTCAGACAAGGAGGCTAATGAGTTTTAATATACATGCAGGTGAGGGAGAGCCGAGCTGCTGAAGCCCTTAATGAACCCATGACAGGATAATTAGCCACGATTTACAATTCTGGGATTCTAATCAGATGCTCTGAGATGCTGCCACACTTCTTTGTATGAATGGCTCTTTTCTAAATGCTCCAATCTGCTGCTCTGATTGATAATTGCCCGTTGTCTCCATCTCTCTGTCTGTGTCCAGATTGTAGCTCTGCTAACAGTCTGTGGAAGATGTTATGACGGGTTTCAATCTGATCTCAGCGCACAAACAGAAATAGAGTTTAACCCTGAATCAGTGAGAATCCAGGTATCTGTCAGCGAGATCCAGTTAGTTTAAGGGTTTCAACAAAAATAAATACATTTGTTTCCTCATCCATATCTCCTACTAACAGGAAGTCAGGACCATGTGTTTTTTAAGTTCCTATAAACTTTTGGGATGATTTATAGCCCGACATTAGCCGCCTTTAGCTTAGCGGTGGTGACGTGAAGTCATGTGACCGTGCTGTAGTTCCTTTATAGCCCAACATTAGCCTCCTTTAGCTTAGCGGTGGTGACGTGAAGTCATGTGACCGTGCTGTAGTTCCATTATAGCCCAACATTAGCCTCCTTTATCTTAGAGGTGGTGACGTGAAGTCATGTGACCGTGCTGTAGTTCCTTTATAGCCCAACATTAGCCTCCTTTAGCTTAGCGGTGATGACGTGAAGTCATGTGACCGTGCTGTAGTTCCTTTATAGCCCAACATTAGCCAGCTAAAATGAATGAGTCCTTAACCCTGGCATGATTCAGCATTTCTTCACTTCCTGTCTCCTGATCTGGAGGTCAATGGTTCTCTGAATGTGTTTTTGGTTGAAATAAGGTCTGAAGTTAACACAAGCTGAAGAGATTTTAATTCTACCCCATAAAATACGTCAATAAATACCATGCTTTATAAGGGGGAGAAGCACCCCTTTTTGGTTGAAGTGGTCTGATCCAGTGGACATATACATCTTACAGTGAGGGGTCAAAGGTCTCAGCCTATCAGAAGCAGCCTGATAGCGTCACATGATACCTTTTCTCCCCCTAAACCCCCCCCCCCCCTGCTGCTGCTACACGGATCCATCCTCTCTCTCCAGGCGTGAAATTACTGCTTATCTCTGCTGCGGCTCCGACACCATGTGCATTGTCCAACAGAGCAGATTCACATCTTGTACTGCGTGTGTGTGTGTGTGTGTGTGTGTGTGTGTGTGTGTGTGTGTGTGTGTGTGTGTGTGTGTGTGTGTGTGTGTGTGTGTGTGTGTGTGTGTGTGTGTGTGTGTGTGTGTGTGTGTGCGTGTGATCACGACTGAATGATCACACAAAGAGCCAGGACAAAGCGAGCTAGTGTCCATATGAAGGGCTTTAACAGGCGGCTATTAAACCAGATCCCCATGATAATAAACCATTAGACACATTACAGTTATTCCCACTCCTCCCAGTGACCACGGACCATTACAGCCCTGCTGTAGATGGAGAACACTTTAACCTACAAATACTGGTTAAAGTGTTGGCTGGTTGAAACCTGATTGGCTGACTTTGTGATCCGTTTGGACCTTCTTTTGTTCCCAAATCTTGACATTTGCTTCGTTAACTGTTTTTATAACTCAGAGGTTTTAAAATAAAGCAAGAGAGGACCATCATACGTTTCTGTCTCTAAAAAAAAAAAAACACATGTTCCAAATATGCAACCAACAACACTACCGATTGGTCCAAATGTTATTCGACAAATATCCCGCCAGGTGTCAATATACAAAAGTATTTTCCACCAACGTTTAGGCAACAGAAATAAGTAACGTTTGGGTAAAATGACTTATTTGTGTAAGACTGTTGGAGTGGACCAATAATAGAGGGTAAATGTCAAACTAACTACATTTAGAAACTGCTTTTTTAGTCTCTAGGGCCGATAAAAGTAATTAAATCTTAGCGTTTGAAGCTTCAATTTCCCAAATCTTGACGCTTGCTTCTTTAACTGTTTTTAAAACTCTGAGGTTTTAAAAGAAAGCAACCCTCATACTCGTCTGTCTCCAAAAAACTGCATTTATAAAGTGCTATTTAAGACGCTGGGACCGATCAAAGTCAAGATATCTGAGCGTTTGATGCTTACATTTTGACCGTTGTCCCTTTTATCTATCTTTCGGTCGTCTGAATCTTTGTGAAACGCTTATAAACTCTTTAGAGACAGCACACTTGGAAATGGGTCAAATAATAATAATATTCACCCTGTTGTTTTTCAAACTGTGGACACGCAGCTTTTTAAGGACTCAGTGTTGGGCTAAAGCATGCATGTAATTACACTTGGGCTTATACACACTCCTGCATGTGTGTGTGTGTGTGTGTGTGTGTGTGTGTGTGTGTGTGTGTGTGTGTGTGTGTGTGTGTGTGTGTGTGTGTGTGTGTGTGTGTGTGTGTGTGTGTGTGTGTGTGTGTGTGTGTGTGTGTGTGTGTGTGTGAGAGTGTGAGCTGAAGTTTAACAGCATTGTGGTGGAATCTGTCAAAACAAAGAGTAATCCGATTTGTCCACAGAGGAACAGAATGTATATCCCCTCGTCTCCACAGCCTGTGACAGGTTCAGATATTTCTGGATCACATGATCATATTTTCAAAGTTTTCCATCATTGACCCGCACTGATTCCAGTTCAGTCTCAATCCAGGGATTAAAGGCCGCTATTAATCCCAAATCCACTCATGTTTACCGGGGGATGATTCCACAGTTTGGGGATTTAGGAGTTTAGGAGTTTCATTTTGATCTGGATGAGATTTGAGAACGGAGAAAAATTAATATGACTGTTTTATTTCAGAGGATTGGACGAGTCAATCATCTCCTGGCAGAGGGGATGACACACACACACACACACACACACACACACACACACACACACACACACACACACACACACACACACACACACACACACACACACACACACACACACACAGTATTAAACTATGTACACCCCTGGAGGTTTAGGGGATACCAAACACAGTGGTGTTATCAAATTTAAAACATATAATTAATAAATGGTGAAAATAGCCTGTGTCCATAATGGGCAGCATTAATATACCCAGACAGATGTGTGATATGTAATGCAGCCGGACCGTGTATTACACAACCGTTATGTGATGACCTCCAAAGAGAAAAGCAAGCACACTCGGAATGAAGTATTATTTTGATTTCTTTTTAAATATTTTCGGATTTCATATCGCATAAACACCATATCCCAGCGTGCATTGCGGGTAAAACATCCAATCACTGAGCTTGAACGATAGCTGAGGATTATGGGTAGTTAGATGTTTTAGCCTTTCAAAACCTCTGAAAAAAGAAATGTGTCTCTCAGAATCAAAGGGGAAAAACACAAAAGCATTTGGACACAACCAAAGGATAAACTGATGTGTTAGTGGATGAGTACTGCAGATATCACTGTAATCATTTGACAGTGAGCGGAATAAGGGTTTACTCTGAAAACTTTGAGACCGGAAGTACTGTTTTGGGACGCTGGTCAATAGATATGACTAGGGGGAAAGACGTAACGTTCTCCTGGCGAGACCTCAAATCATCTTCGTAATATCTATCAAACTATAGATCCTACATCGACTGGACGTATATTCTAAAAGTACAATATACACTTCTCGCTAGAAAAGTAATCAAAAAGCATTTTAATGGTCAAACTATTCTACAATTTAGGATTTTCCAGAGAGGGTTAATTGTGATTAAAGACCCTCCGGAGCGTTTGCAGTCAACGGGAGCATCAGAGGTCGAACACTTTAAAGCTTGACTATAGGTCGTAATAAGCGCATGAACAAACGATCTATTTGGTCGTATGAGTTGGAGGACTTGTTGTTCTATTTACATGTATTTAGACTTCTTGCACTATGTTTTATTTGTGTATATTATTATATATGTTGCATTGTTGGAGGAGCTCAGGTCAGAAGAATTTCATTTCCATTTCTACACTAGTTTTGAGCATATGACATAAAAACCTTTGAATCTTGCTCGATGAGGATCCTGAGTGATGATGGAAATCAACAGTAAATTGTTTTTTGAAGGCGGGCCACTTCTGGTCGCTGCGGCGTGAAGGACGGGAGGGGGGGGGGGGGGGGTGCGTAACTCTGTGATGTCACACTTGTAATGTAATTACAAAGCCATCTGTCTCTCATTGGATGACAAGCGCAAAATGTCCAATTATGCTTTCGTTTAAATCCTAATTAGTTCAGCCCAATTTGCCCTCCTGCTGCACGAGATGCCTCATGAAAGGGAGACACATGCACACTGCTTGATGTGCACGTTGCTTCACATGCACACTGCTTCATGTGCACGCTCTGCTTTTTAGGCAAAGCAATAATTAATGTGGTTACAGTCACATGCTTAGTCATGCTTAACACTTATTTCTACTTTTACTTTAAAAGGAGGGCAGTCTCTGCTGTCCTCCTTTTAAAGATGTACTCTATTTTCAGTGACTGACTGAATAGTATTTATATTGTTAAACACGTTGTTTACATGCACAGAAGAGTTCCTTTCTCAGTCCAATTCATGTTTCATCATATTTAGGAGAAATGTATTCATGCATTGAACCTCTAATAAATTATCTTGGCTTATCGTTGTTATTTATTATACAGCGTGCACATTTGTATTCAACTTTGTTTGATGTTATAAATGTATTAATCCATGTTATTTTTGATTTAAACATTTTATTAATTTGTGTCTTTTATTGCATATTTTTTTCTTCAAATTCTCATGTTTTTATATTTTATTTTTTCTTTACCTTTTCATGTTTGTATTCATCTTTAATTGAACATTTTTACTTTAAATTATTAGGATTTTCTCTCGTTTTCCTTTTAGTTTTCCTATCTTTTATTTTATCTATTTATTTATACAGGTTTTAATGACCTTTTTATGTTTATATATAAGTGTAATGTGTTTTTTTAATAATCTGTTATTGCACATTTTTGCTTAACTCTCTTGTAATGCTATAGAGTCAATTCCAATACACGTGTTATAAATGAACATCTGTAACTAATGCAGAGATTAAACGCAGTTGGTTTTTGTGCAATAAATTATTTAAGACGTCTTTGTCTTTTTCTACATCTTTCAACCAAATGTTTATTTTTCTTTATACATTTAAATGCAAAATAGAGTCTTTAATGACACAGTGTAAATATTATCAGCCTCAGCCCTGGGGGAGCTTCTTAACAGATAATAAGCAGTGATTTCTCCGCGCTGCAGAGGCTGCGTTCAGGCCATGATTAGCCCGTAATCAGCAAAGTACAGCCTCGTTATGAGCCGCCGCTCTCAGGTGTCTTCGGGGAATCTGATTTCTAACCGTCTCTTTCTTCTCTGTGATTACAACACGCACCTCTGATTTCCACGGCAGTGAAAGGCCACTTTTGCTCTTTGTGCAGCGTCTCAGAAACAGCGTATCCCCGAGGACACATCACGGCTGTTTGCTGCGGTTTATGGGTTCGTCGATATTGTCCTTTTATTGGCTCTGTCACTGTCACACACCTGTGGTAGAGTTGAGGTTTAAAGACCTTTAAAATGTTCACTGCCTCGTGTAACTACAAACTGTAAACTGGCTGCTAATGCTCCGGAAGAAAGGCTGCAGGTTCGCTGTTTTCTATGAGAGTAAAGAAGCTGCTTTAGTTCTTTCTTCTTATGGAGGTTTGTCATATTTACACCAAATATATAAAAGCTTGTTTGCAGATGATATGTACTATCAGCGCTGCATTAATATCGTATGCTCTACTGTTTTCTTGCTCAAATTCAAATAATTGTGTAACACTAAAACAGCAGTATAAGGTTAGACTGAGCCAGCACTAACGATATGCTTTATTACAAAGTAAAAACTTGAGCCTACTCTTTTCTATAAGGCAAACAGAATAGGTCCGAGTACAGTACCTTGTGGGACTCCAAGAGTCATCTTGGCTTGTCCCGCCATTCAATAAAGTCAGACTGAAGCATCCTTTGCTCCAGTCCATCCTCTCAGTGAACACAGAGCTGAATCCAGATCCAATGAAGGCCCTTTGAGCAGCTTTTCTCTCACTGATCCTGCTGTCATGCTAAATGTTTGTTTTTCATGTGTTGTGTCTTGATGTGTGTCTGTTGATGTTACACGTGGAGCGGCTGTGATGCAAGGAGCATTTCAGACTCGATCTGACCATTAAAGTATTATCGGATCGTATCGTTGGGTTCTACTGGCCTTGCCATTAGTCAGTTAGCTGTGAAAAAGATATCGCCCCAACATTAAGACATGGACCCTCTCGTGATCTGAAGTGGCCATCTCCTCTCAGATTCATAAATCAATCTCTGCCGTCAAATCCTGACGTGCAGATTGATTTAAGCTCGGATGTGTTTTATCTCCCACTCCATGAGTCTGTATGAAAAGACAAACCAGAGGAAAATATTTCCCTTCAAGAGCAGAAATAATTCCTCTTTTCTCACATTTTCTAATCTGGACCTGGAGCAGTGAGCGGGTCAACAGCCTCATTGATCTGCGTCTCACGGTGGCTGTATTCTGGTCAGAGCCCGTTGGCGCAGAGTGTGCTTCGATCTGTGGGTGATTTATCAACTCTGCAGGCCGGCGCCTCGCCACAAGTCACAACACACTGCCACGCTCATTCATTATGTGCTTCACCGGCGATACAGAGTGTAAGCCGGTACATGATGTGACAAGAAGGGTCAATACCCAGCCGCCGGAGCACAGGGAGGACCTCCTGCTGTGATTACATTTGGCAGGAGCATGACATGACCCAAACATGTGAATAATTAATATCATGTTTCATACACGACGATAACACCAGCAGCAAAAGGAGGCGCTGCTGCGGGAATGCAGTATTAGACCTGTTTCAGTGTACTGTATAACATTACATTACATTACTGTAGTAACAAATGCTGCCGTTTTCTATTTTTTAATAAAGACAAAAACATGAGGGCATTTTGTGTAGCATGTAGGGTAGGTGATTATGCTAATGACTGCATGCAAGGTTGGGAAAAAGAAAGTAATACGGCCGAACGTAACCTTCAACGAATTAAACCTCTAAACAAAATGACAAAACAGAACACATGTCCCATTGCGGTCCAAATGACATGTTTTCAAACCTGCTGCTTTCATCGTGCAGAGTTGGGTCGGTATTAAAGTAAGAGAAAAGTATTTATTTTCTTTTATTTACAGATTAAGAGGAACATATGGCTCGTTTTCTCAAATGACGGCCACTTTAACAGCACATACTCTGCTTAAGGACCTGAAGGGGCTCATCATGATGTTTTATTTACCCAGTGTGCAGTGGGTTTATATGGAACAAACCTTCTCTTACAACACGTGTAATGTTATCAGCCTATTATATATCGGTGTTAACAGTTGTGTATTTAGTCTTTTAGATGGGAGTCAGAAGGAGAAACTGAAAAGCATGTCAGATATTATTTTAGTTTTGCTTCATTTACAAGTCCTTGATATGTAGAAGTTTGTATGTGCATCGCTAACACCCAAATTAACCATGGATGTCATTTATTGCAGCACAACTGCAATGCATTGTGGGTGATATACACCTCCAAAGATTGATCCCACCAAGGGAAACTACACTTCTGATGGCAGCGGGGAATATTGTAAGGGCACGTCAACGAGGGCGCGTTGAACGATTAATTAAAGTAGTAGACTTTCACTGATATGTGGGAAAATAAAAAGTACCCCAATTCAAATCTCCTTTTTCTGACCTCAACAGAGTTATAATTCTAATTTCCATCATATGCCTCTTACAGCATCCCTACATGGCTTTTGATAAAGGGACAGTCAGCTGGTGTCGGCCTCCACTTCATGGCTAATTGTAGTATTGTAATATTATTACTGTAACATATGAGGAGGCTTTGAGGGGCTTTCCAAATGAAAATGGACGGACCTCCTGAGAATCTCAGAGGGACCCCCAGTGACCTTAAAGATAATAAGGAAGAAATGAAGTTCCATTATGCCGTTATAATTCATTTCATTTGTTCCGCTGTTTAACCCTGTGTTGCCTCTCTTTATAATTACTAACGCTGTCTGAGCTGCAGATCAATGGAAGTCCTGCAGTCTCTCTGCTGCACACAGGAAACTGTCCTGGACCCGAAACCTGACACACTCAGGACATAACAAGACACACACACACACACACACACACACACACACACACACACACACACACACACACACACACACACACACACACACACTGCTGATTGAAGAGTAGACAGAACGAGTCTGTCTCAAGAACAACAGAATCTCACAGGTTTTATACTTCTCTTCAGTTTACACAGCTCTACACCTTTGGGCCTTTTACAATGTTATGAGACCCTATGCTCAATAAGACCCTATGCTCAATAAGACCCTATGCTCAATAAGACCCTATGCTCAATAAGACCCTATGCTCAATAAGACCCTATGCTCAATAAGACCCTATGCTCAATAAGACCCTATGCTAACTAAGACCCTATGCTCAATAAGACCCTATGCTCAATAAGACCCTATGCTAACTAAGACCCTATGCTCAATAAGACCCTATGCTCAATAAGACCCTATGCTCAATAAGTCCCTATGCTCAATAAGACCCTATGATCAATAAGACCCTATGCTAACTAAGACCCTATGCTCAATAAGACCCTATGCTCAATAAGACCCTATGCTAACTAAGACCCTATGCTCAATAAGACCCTATGCTCAATAAGACCCTACGCTCAATAAGACCCTATGCTCAATAAGACCCTATGATCAATAAGACCCTATGCTAACTAAGACCCTATGCTCAATAAGACCCTATGCTCAATAAGACCCTACGCTCAATAAGACCCTATGCTCAATAAGACCCTATGATCAATAAGACCCTATGCTAACTAAGACCCTATGCTCAATAAGACCCTATGCTCAATAAGACCCTACGCTCAATAAGACCCTATGCTCAATAAGACCCTATGATCAATAAGACCCTATGCTAACTAAGACCCTATGCTCAATAAGACCCTATGCTCAATAAGACCCTATGATCAATAAGACCCTATGCTCAATAAGACCCTATGCTAACTAAGACCCTATGCTCAATAAGACCCTATGCTCAATAAGACCCTATGCTCAATAAGACCCTATGATCAATAAGACCCTATGATCAATAAGACCCTATGCTCAATAAGACCCTATGCGCACATTCACGGTACAAAAGTCTCTTTAAATAAACTAAAGGATGAAACTCACGAGCGTGTCTTACGACACACGATCATATAATATAGACTTCCTTTTTTAAAACACGTTATTTTAAGGAATACAGTACAGTACAGTTAAATCACAAATAGACCCTGAACAAACGTGTCATTATATTTTGTTCAGTAACCAGCAGCATTTAGTAGTACACTTATTTAGTCAAGTCGGAGGATGGTGATAGCTACTAATTGCTTAATATCCGTTTGCTGATATTCATGGTCCCCAGAGGATGATAACTCAAATGTTTTTAAGGAGGTTTTTTGATAACCTGCCTTCAAACCTATCAGAAATCAAATGTACAATTCTCCAGAATAATTCCTTTTGTGACTGATATATGATTTAGATGTGCATTTTAAATTAGTAGCTTGTTGATACTAATCGACCAAAGCCCCGACCCTAACCCCAAATAAAACTTTCTTTAAGTGCTATTTATACACCTGGGTTGCGGTCGAATAATCCAAAAATCAGCTCCTAACATCTATTCCTTGACCTCTGAGTGAAAGGTCACGGGGTTAAGGGATAGTGGATAGGAGAATTCAAAAGGACTTAGGAGAAGAGACTGCCCTTTCACTATCGACGTGTTTATGATGCGCCAGCGGACGTCATGAATGTGCGTGTGCCGAATGTTGTGTGGTGGCAAATGCTGCGGCTGCAAGGCATTGTGGGGCAGCATTTTCTCCTCTCCTCTCGGTGAGGGAGGTCCAGTGGTTCCTAAGCTAAAGGAGGTTATAAAGGAAGTTTGAAACCTCCTTTCCTTTCATCTAGAGCAGTGGTTCTCAACTGGTCAGGCCTCGGGACCCACTTTTTACTTTGTCAATACATCGCGACCCAACATTTTGAAGCACTCAAATCTATTCAACAAAAAAACGTGCTGTAATATATACGCTTTCCAGCATACAATATTAATTAAAGTGAAGTACAGTGCATATATCCCTTATATCCCTTCACAGAACTAAAGTATGCTTTAAAAAAAGGTTTAATGAGATGATGGAATCAAAGCTGAACTATATAAAAAGGCACACATGCTGAAACCCTAACCCCAGCAGGGGGTCTGGAGGGGATTCTCCCCCAGGTAATTTTTATAAATACTAACATTAACTATGCATTCTGGTACACTCTGAGAAGAAAATAAATAAATCTTTTACTACCCGACATATTAATAATATTTTATGCCATTGTTTGTTTTTCACTTTGTTCTGACATCTTGCTGCGAGAAGAGTAAAGAGAGATAGTCTCTGTGACTTACTTTAAATTGTGGGTAAGGGTAGATAGCCCCCATTGTTCTGTGACCTGTCAATCATCAAACCGGGGGTCATATTTCATTATGTGTTCATTCGTATCTGAAGTTGTACCCATGGATGTATAAAGAAGAGTTCTACCGCAAAGTTATTCTCCGTGGGGACTTCCGGCTACAATCTTGATTCTGATTGGCCAGAAGACTCGAAAAAACATCAGCAAAGATGTTTTATTGAGAAGATGATTACTACTTGACAGAAGTTATCAGAACGGTTTATGGTCTCCGGTACTTCCAGTCCAACGCCGACTGCATGAACAGCGTTAGAAAATCGGGCCTTCAAAATAAAAGTTTGACTTTTTCCCCAAAAAAATAAATAATAATAATTCCAATTTTTTTTTTTTTTCTTCACTCACAGATTCGCGACCCACTCGAAACGGGCCCGCGACCCACTTTTGGGTCGCGACCCACCAGTTGAGAGCCACTGATCTGGAGAATTCGAACGGCACTTATTATGGCTGCCACTGAGGGACTTCCGGGTCATTTCACTAAGCTAAAGCTAAATGGACTATTCGACTACCTAGTAACATGAACGTGACACGAAAACTGGGAATCAATTGCAATGATTCATTTGAGGAAAACAGGACAAAGGGAGACATTTACTTTATATAGAAGGATCAAAAGGTCACAGGTGGCAACCATCAAGGGTGGGGCTGACAATCACCGGAAGTCAAGGGCTCTGAAACGAGATTGAAATGTACAGGAAGTGCATGATAAGACTAGAAAAGTGTCTGCAACTCAACACAACTAACTCAATCTAAACATGGACTATAACTTAAGCAAGATACGAGTTAACAAGAACTAAACATGGACTATAACTTAAACAAGATATGAGTTAACAAGAACTAAACATGGACTATAACTTAAGCAAGATATGAGTTAACAAGAACTAAACATGGACTATAACTTAAACAAGATACGAGTTAACAAGAACTAAACATGGACTATAACTTAAACTAGATACGAGTTAACAAGAACTAAACATGGACTATAACTTAAGCAAGATACGAGTTAACAAGAACTAAACATGGACTATAACTTAAGCAAGATACGAGTTAACAAGAACTAAACATGGACTATAACTTAAGCAAGATACGAGTTAACAAGAACTAAACATGGACTATAACTTAAGCAAGATACGAGTTAACAAGAACTAAACATGGACTATAACTTAAGCAAGATACGAGTTAACAAGAACTAAACATGGACTATAACTTAAACAAGATACGAGTTAACAAGAACTAAACATGGACTATAACTTAAACAAGATACGAGTTAACAAGAACTAAACATGGACTATAAATTAAACAAGATACGAGTTAACAAGAACTAAACATGGACTATAACTTAAGCAAGATACGAGTTAACAAGAACTAAACATGGACTATAACTTAAACAAGATAGGAGTTAACAAGAACTAAACATGGACTATAACTTAAACAAGATACGAGTTAACAAGAACTAAACATGGACTATAACTTAAACTAGATACGAGTTAACAAGAACTAAACATGGACTATAACTTAAGCAAGATACGAGTTAACAAGAACTAAACATGGACTATAACTTAAGCAAGATATGAGTTAACAAGAACTAAACATGGACTATAACTTAAACAAGATACGAGTTAACAAGAACTAAACATGGACTATAACTTAAGCAAGATACGAGTTAACAAGAACTAAACATGGACTATAACTTAAGCAAGATACGAGTTAACAAGAACTAAACATGGACTATAACTTAAACAAGATACGAGTTAACAAGAACTAAACATGGACTATAACTTAAACAAGATACGAGTTAACAAGAACTAAACATGGACTATAACTTAAACAAGATACGAGTTAACAAGAACTAAACATGGACTATAACTTAAACAAGATACGAGTTAACAAGAACTAAACATGGACTATAACTTAAGCAAGATACGAGTTAACAAGAACTAAACATGGACTATAACTTAAACAAGATACGAGTTAACAAGAACTAAACATGGACTATAACTTAAACAAGATACGAGTTAACAAGAACTAAACATGGACTATAACTTAAGCAAGATACGAGTTAACAAGAACTAAACATGGACTATAACTTAAACAAGATACGAGTTAACAAGAACTAAACATGGACTATAACTTAAGCAAGATACGAGTTAACAAGAACTAAACATGGACTATAACTTAAACAAGATACGAGTTAACAAGAACTAAACATGGACTATAACTTAAACAAGATACGAGTTAACAAGAACTAAACATGGACTATAACTTAAGCAAGATACGAGTTAACAAGAACTAAACATGGACTATAACTTAAACAAGATACGAGTTAACAAGAACTAAACATGGACTATAACTTAAACAAGATACGAGTTAACAAGAACTAAACATGGACTATAACTTAAACAAGATACGAGTTAACAAGAACTAAACATGGACTATAACTTAAACAAGATACGAGTTAACAAGAACTAAACATGGACTATAACTTAAACAAGATACGAGTTAACAAGAACTAAACATGGACTATAACTTAAGCAAGATACGAGTTAACAAGAACTAAACATGAACTATAACTTAAGCAAGATACGAGTTAACAAGAACTAAACATGGACTATAACTTAAGCAAGATACGAGTTAACAAGAACTAAACATGGACTATAACTTAAACAAGATACGAGTTAACAAGAACTAAACATGGACTATAACTTAAGCAAGATATGAGTTAACAAGAACTAAACATGGCACAATACAGATTTGTTGTGATGTTACAGCTGGTTGTTGTAAAGATGTAAACATGAATGGCTTCCTCCGACACTAAACTGTTGGCTCTGGATCCAGATTCTTCCTCTATGATAATGATGTGTTTGTTTTAAGGCAGCTACCATGACGTTGATGTTAGCAACTGGAACAACACCATGATGGATTCACTTTTAGATCTTGAAGGCAGGGTTATTCATCATCTCACATTCAAAGAAGAAACTCTGGCTCCCTTGCATTACCTCTCCTCTTCCTCTTCCTCTTCCTCTTCCTCTTCCTCGCTCACAGGCGCTTTCCGTTCTCTTTGTTAGGCCCCTTCTCATTTTAATGACCCTGGTTTCATGCCAATTGTGTTAATTTCCTCAATATGTAAATTTCCTTAATGTGAACCCCCCTTTGACTGACAAAAAGTGTTGTGAGTTAATGAAGCTTTTGTAATTAGGATTGCTATAGCAACAGCGGTACCTGGGCCGGGGTGATATTACATGCATTCTGCAGACAAACAGGCCACCAAAGCCGATTAAAAACGTCTCATAATGCGGAGACATTACCCCGAGCGCAGATAGGTAGGAGCACAATGCATCGTTAGCCTCGGAAAAACCCAACACTAATGCCATTAAAGCATCACAGCGGCCCGGTGTTTTCACTTTAGCTTTTCATTAGATCTGTTGTCTGGAGCGGCTCGGCCTAATGAAATCAACAATGAGCCAAATCAAGACTTGACAATTTGGTTCCGCATTCTACGAGAATCACAAAACAGCTCGTAATTACTAGAGTGAATTTGAGAAAATGAGAAACGAGAAAGGATGGCCTGATTAACCCACATAGAGATGATTCAATGTTTATAACAAATCTATTTCCTGTCCGGGACGCACGACACAAAGCCGCTCTAATTTCATTCGGTGAATTTGTATCTTGTCAAAGGGTTTCAAACAATGAACATGTAGAAGTTGCTCTGTTGAGTAGTCCACAAAGTATCAGAGAGGAAATGTGATCAATGGCTAAAAGTATAAGGAAATGCTCTTTCTGGCCCGACCACGGATAAGCGGGAGAAGATGGGTGGCTCTCTCTGGTGCCCTTCCAGTGGAGAGAATATGATGAACTAAAGTATAAAGTGCTCTACGAGTGGAAGACATGTGACAAAGTGATATTAAAGGTGGGGTCGGTAAGAATGGAGAAACCAGCTCGAGTGCGCTAGAATTTGAAAATACACAGTCGTAAGAAATCTGCCACTTCCTCACAGAGCCCCTCCTCCAACACACACGAACGCGCACATGACCAATGAGGGCACGAGATCAGTTTGTGCACAGATGGAAGGCTGACAGGCAGGTAGGCCATCCAGTTACTTTAGCCGGCTCAGATGATTGGTCGTGCTTTTTACAGTACGGCTTCCACAGATGATATTTTGAAGGGTGATAGATAGATAAATACTTTATTAATCCAAAATTGGGAAAGTCTTTTGTTGCAGGACCAGTGTGCTCAACATTAAAATATAAATACTTAAAAATGATAAGAATTCAAATGAAAATGAAAATGGAAAATAGTATAAACAAATGCAAACAATATAAAACCAATCCTTCTTCTGTAATATAATCCATCCCCATGTACTCTACCCCCAACACACATTTCATTGGAAAGCAGATCTTTGTGCTCCCCTCCCCAGAGAGGCGGCTGACGGCCTGTCACAGAGTTAAACTCGGTGTCAGCGGGTTACATTTCCACTTTGACATTAATTGCAGGTGACAGGGCTAAGTACAATGACAATGATGACTGGAGGAAATGCTCCATGCTTTGACAGGAGTCATTAAGCAGAGCGGGGACCGGGCAGGACGCCGTTACTGGACCTGATATCGGACCAACACTGAATCAGAAACTTTGATTTCTAGTGACAGAATCTAGAAATGTGTGTGTGTGTGTGTGTGTGTGTGTGTGTGTGTGTGTGTGTGTGTGTGTGTGTGTGTGTGTGTGTGTGTGTGTGTGTGTGTGTGTGTGTGTGTGTGTGTGTGTGTGTGTGTGTGTGTGTGTGTGTGTTTGCAGTGTCAGAATCTTGTCCTTTTCTTTCTAGTGACAGAATTTAGAAATGTGAGGTGTGTTTCTGGTGTTTTTAATTGCTATCACCCCTTGGTACTAAAGTGAATTCTGAATGTAATCCTTTGGTTTGAAATTGAGGTCAGACATCATTTTATTCTAAATGGATAATTAAAGGTTTGCTGAGTGTTTTTAGCGACAACAGCAGAACAGTTACGGCCCCTACACACGGCGGCGTGCGTTGCCGCTTCAACGCTTCCGCCCATTCACTTTGAATGGGGTGACATCACGCCTCGCCGAACTGCATTGTGGGAGCAAAGCGTAACTTCTCTCGCGGTGCTCGCTGCAAAAGTAGAGCAATGTTCTACTTTTGACGCTTCGACGGAGGCGTCAGCCAATCGAATCATATGCCAGTACAAGCTCTAGCCAATCAAACCGCGTGCTTGTGTGTCAGGGGCAGGAGATTCATGTGATTGGTTGTTGGTCGAGTTTCAGACACGGCCCGTCCACACGGCGGCGTGCGTTGAAGTACTGGCATATGATTCGATTGGCTGACGCTTCTGCTGAGGCTTCAAAAGTTGAACATTGCTCAACTTTTGCAGCGAGCCACGCCAGCAACGCTCCGCTTCGCTTCCCACAATGCAGTTCGACGAAAAGTGACGTCACCCCATTCAAAGTGAATGGTGAAGCTTTCAACGCACGCCGCTGTGTGGACGGGCCGTTATAGTCTTGTATTTGGTTGAGGCTGGAATACCTTAAGAAATCCATTTAAAATCGATTCCTATGGAATTAGAAACACATGAATGCCCTGTAAAAGAATATCTTCTGTTCCCAGCATCACATGCAGCAGGTACATGTTGTGTTATGAGATCTGATCACAGAGCAGTACAGTTTACATTAACATGTGCAATATTCTTAATGAGCACAATATGTGCAGAGTTCCATATTACTGCTGTTATTGGTTGTACCGGTTTAACTGCTTTGTATATCGGTTGTTCCACTTCTACTGGCTCCAACACGAGCATTGGCTTTTTACAATGTGTTTCAATGTGTGAATGGAGACGAGTGTTGAGTCAGTCCTGATGAATCCTCCCTCTTCTTTCCTTAAACCCATTTCTCACCGAGTATATAGAAAACACATTTAGGAAACACACAGGACCTGAGATGTTCTACTATTTAAACACAGCACAGTTTGCAGTATGTTCACTGTGTGTGTGTGTGTGTGTGTGTGTGTGTGTGTGTGTGTGTGTGTGTGTGTGTGTGTGTGTGTGTGTGTGTGTGTGTGTGTGTGTGTGTGTGTGTGTGTGTGTGTGTGTGTGTGTGTGTGTGTGTGTGTGTGTGTGTGGGCGGGAAAGCAGGCTGCAGCATCTTGAGTCTGATCTCCGTCAGTACGATGGATGCTCTGAGGGTTTCAGAGAGAGATGAGTATCAGAAGAGAAGTGATCTCCCCTCCTCTGACAGGATCATCTCACACCTGCACCTCCGATACATCTGAGAGAGCGAGTGTCTGAGAGAGAGAGAGAGAGAGAGAGAGAGAGAGTATCAGAGAGAGGGAGTATCAGAGAGAGAGAGTATCTGAGAAAGAGAGAGAGTATCTGAGAGAGGGAGTATCTGAGCGGGAGAGAGAGAGTATCTGAGAGAGGGAGTATCTGAGAGAGAGAGAGAGAGTATCTGAGAGAGAGAGTATCTGAGAGAGAGAGAGAGAGTATCTGAGAGAGAGAGTATCTGAGAGAGGGAGTATCTGAGAGGGAGAGAGAGAGTATATGAGAGAGGGAGTATCTGAGAGAGAGAGAGAGAGTATCTGAGAGAGAGAGTATCTGAGAGAGGGAGTATCTGAGAGGGAGAGAGAGAGTATATGAGAGAGGGAGTATCTGAGAGGGAGAGAGAGAGTATCTGAGAGAGAGAGTATCTGAGAGAGAGAGAGAGTATCTGAGAGAGAGAGTATCTGAGAGAGAGAGAGAGTATCTGAGAGAGAGAGTATCTGAGAGAGAGAGAGAGTATCTGAGAGAGAGAGAGTATCTGAGAGAGGGAGTATCTGAGAGAGAGAGAGAGTATCTGAGAGAGAGAGAGAGTATCTGAGAGAGGGAGTATCTGAGAGAGGGAGAGAGAGAGTATCAGAGAGAGAGAGTATCTGAGAGAGAGAGTATCTGAGAGAGAGAGTATCTGAGAGAGAGAGTATCTGAGAGAGAGAGAGAGTATCTGAGAGAGGGAGTATCTGAGAGGGAGAGAGAGTATCAGAGAGAGAGAGAGAGTATCAGAGAGAGAGAGTATCTGAGAGAGAGAGTATCTGAGAGAGAGAGAGAGTATCTGAGAGAGAGAGTATCAGAGAGAGAGAGTATCTGAGAGAGAGAGTATCTGAGAGAGAGAGAGAGTATCAGAGAGAGAGAGTATCAGAGAGAGAGAGTATCTGAGAGGGAGAGAGAGTATCAGAGAGAGAGAGAGAGTATCAGAGAGAGAGAGTATCTGAGAGAGAGAGTATCTGAGAGAGAGAGTATCTGAGAGAGAGAGAGTATCTGAGAGAGAGAGAGAGAGTATCTGAGAGAGAGAGAGAGTATCTGAGAGAGAGAGAGAGTATCTGAGAGAGAGAGTATCTGAGAGAGAGAGTATCTGAGAGAGAGAGAGAGTATCTGAGAGAGAGAGTATCAGAGAGAGAGAGTATCTGAGAGAGAGAGAGAGTATCTGAGAGAGAGAGTATCTGAGAGAGAGAGAGAGTATCTGAGAGAGAGAGAGAGTATCTGAGAGAGGGAGTATCTGAGAGAGGGAGAGAGAGAGTATCAGAGAGAGAGAGTATCTGAGAGAGAGAGTATCTGAGAGAGAGAGAGAGTATCTGAGAGAGAGAGAGAGTATCTGAGAGAGGGAGTATCTGAGAGAGGGAGTATCTGAGAGGGAGAGAGAGTATCAGAGAGAGAGAGTATCTGAGAGAGAGAGTATCTGAGAGGGAGAGAGAGAGTATCAGAGAGAGAGAGTATCTGAGAGAGAGAGTATCTGAGAGAGAGAGAGAGTATCTGAGAGAGAGAGAGAGTATCTGAGAGAGGGAGTATCTGAGAGAGAGAGTATCTGAGAGGGAGAGAGAGTATCAGAGAGAGAGAGTATCTGAGAGAGAGAGTATCTGAGAGAGAGAGAGAGTATCTGAGAGAGAGAGAGTATCTGAGAGAGGGAGTATCTGAGAGAGGGAGTATCTGAGAGGGAGAGAGAGTATCAGAGAGAGAGAGTATCAGAGAGAGAGAGTATCAGAGAGAGAGAGTATCTGAGAGAGGGAGTATCTGA
>NC_136908.1:940438-955438 GCF_949606895.1 Notothenia rossii | reverse complement strand
ACAACAGTAACATTTTATTTACATTGTTATATGTGATTGGAACATATGTTTCTCACAAAGAAGTTAACGACGGAACACTCCTATTGGCTAGCGCTCCAACACATTACACGTGATGTGCGGCTAAGGGGCGGGACGTCCCTAAGCCGTTTACCAATCAGAGCAGACTGGGCTCTGGTTTCAGACAGAGGGTGAAAAGACACTAAATATGACTTCATTCTAGTTGGATAGCATATATAGTAGAGTATTCATTAACATATTGTTCTTGGTCCATTCCTTTAGAAATAAGATTATATTAAAATAACTTTCTCTGCATAACTGAAGAAGAAGAAATTGATTATTATAAAAACATTTCTGTATTTAATTTCTTTTGATATGATTGTTGAATTCTTCTACTTAACAAAACAAACTAATATAAAGTGAAGGAATAGTTCTGAATTAAATTCTATATTTAGAATATAACAGGTGAATCTAAGTGATATTTGCATTTATAGGGTTTGCTCGACACCTGCTTCTAACAGACCACTTACTCGCCTTCTTTTGTTTTTATTTGCGTATGATGGAAAAATTAGTTCCTGTCCGTCAAATCCCAACTGCTGTCACAACCAATGAAGGAGTCCATTTGTTTCTGCGGACCCCCCACACACACACATTTACACACACACATTTACACACACACATTTACACCACACACACACACACACACACACACACACACACACACACACACACACACACACACACACACACACACACACACACACACACACACACACACTTGGGGGGGCGGGGGGGGAATCAATAGAGATTGGACACAGTCCAGTTCCTGCTGCAATTCTGCTTTTATACAGAAATGCATGCTGGGAGAACAAATCTATGGGGGTCTCAATTCCCACATGTTAATAATGTGGGAGTTACAGGAATCTGCAGGAATGTTTCCATAAAACTCTGAAATGACTAATTTCATCACTTCCTGTCCCCTGGTCTGGAGGTAAATGGTTTCTGAATGTGTTTTTGTTTGTTTTCCTGAAATAAGGTCTGTGGTTATGATAAGCTGAAGAGATTTTAATGTTTTGTTCTACGACATAAAATACATCAGTAAATAGCCCACTGGAGAATTTAAAAACTAAGGTTGCTAACAAGTGTCTAAAAGAGACGACTAAACATCATCACACCCAACATTAGCCTCCTTTAGCTTAGCGGTGGTGACGTGAAGTCATGTGACCGTGCTGTAGTTCCTTTATAGCCCAACATTAGCCACCTTTAGCTTAGCGGTGGTGACATGAAGTCATGTGACCGTGCTGTAGTTCCTTTATAGCCCAACATTAGCCACCTTTAGCTTAGCGGTGGTGACATGAAGTCATGTGACCGTGCTGTAGTTCCTTTATAGCCCAACATTAGCCTTCTTTAGCTTAGCGGTGGTGACGTGAAGTCATGTGACCGTGCTGTAGTTCCTTTATAGCCCAACATTAGCCACCTCTAGCTTAGCGGTGGTGACGTGAAGTCATGTGACCGTGCTGTAGTTCCTTTATAGCCCAACATTAGCCACCTTTAGCTTAGCGGTGGTGACGTGAAGTCATGTGACCGTGCTGTAGTTCCTTTATAGCCCAACATTAGCCACCTTTAGCTTAGCGGTGGTGACATGAAGTCATGTGACCGTGCTGTAGTTCCTTTATAGCCCAACATTAGCCTTCTTTAGCTTAGCGGTGGTGACGTGAAGTCATGTGACCGTGCTGTAGTTCCTTTATAGCCCAACATTAGCCACCTCTAGCTTAGCGGTGGTGACGTGAAGTCATGTGACCGTGCTGTAGTTCCTTTATAGCCCAACATTAGCCACCTTTAGCTTAGCGGTGGTGACGTGAAGTCATGTGACCGTGCTGTAGTTCCTTTATAGCCCAACATTAGCCACCTTTAGCTTAGCGGTGGTGACGTGAAGTCATGTGACCGTGCTGTAGTTCCTCTATAGCCCAACATTAGCCTCCTTTAGCTTAGCGGTGGTGACGTGAAGTCATGTGACCGTGCTGTAGTTCCTCTATAGCCCAACATTAGCCTCCTTTAGCTTAGCGGTGGTGACGTGAAGTCATGTGACCGTGCTGTAGTTCCTTTATAGCCCAACATTAGCCACCTTTAGCTTAGCGGTGGTGACGTGAAGTCATGTGACCGTGCTGTAGTTCCTTTATAGCCCAACATTAGCCACCTTTAGCTTAGCGGTGGTGACGTGAAGTCATGTGACCGTGCTGTAGTTCCTCTATAGCCCAACATTAGCCTCCTTTAGCTTAGCGGTGGTGACGTGAAGTCATGTGACCGTGCTGTAGTTCCTTTATAGCCCAACATTAGCCACCTTTAGCTTAGCGGTGGTGACGTGAAGTCATGTGACCGTGCTGTAGTTCCTCTATAGCCCAACATTAGCCTCCTTTAGCTTAGCGGTGGTGACGTGAAGTCATGTGACCGTGCTGTAGTTCCTTTATAGCCCAACATTAGCCTCCTTTAGCTTAGCGGTGGTGAAGTGAAGTCATGTGACCGTGCTGTAGTTCCTTTATAGCCCAACATTAGCCACCTTTAGCTTAGCGGTGGTGACGTGAAGTCATGTGACCGTGCTGTAGTTCCTCTATAGCCCAACATTAGCCTCCTTTAGCTTAGCGGTGGTGACGTGAAGTCATGTGACCGTGCTGTAGTTCCTTTATAGCCCAACATTAGCCACCTTTAGCTTAGCGGTGGTGACGTGAAGTCATGTGACCGTGCTGTAGTTCCTTTATAGCCCAACATTAGCCACCTTTAGCTTAGCGGTGGTGACGTGAAGTCATGTGACCGTGCTGTAGTTCCTTTATAGCCCAACATTAGCCACCTTTAGCTTAGCGGTGGTGACGTGAAGTCATGTGACCGTGCTGTAGTTCCTTTATAGCCCAACATTAGCCTCCTTTAGCTTAGCGGTGGTGACGTGAAGTCATGTGACCGTGCTGTAGTTCCTTTATAGCCCAACATTAGCCACCTTTAGCTCAGCGGTGTTGACGTGAAGTCATGTGACCGTGCTGTAGTTCCTTTATAGCCCAACATTAGCCTCCTTTAGCTTAGCGGTGGTGACGTGAAGTCATGTGACCGTGCTGTAGTTCCTTTATAGCCCAACATTAGCCTCCTTTAGCTTAGCGGTGGTGACGTGAAGTCACGTGACCGTGCTGTAGTTCCTTTATAGCCCAACATTAGCCTCCTTTAGCTTAGCGGTGGTGACGTGAAGTCATGTGACCGTGCTGTAGTTCCTTTATAGCCCAACATTAGCCTCCTTTAGCTTAGCGGTGGTGACGTGAAGTCATGTGACCGTGCTGTAGTTCCTTTATAGCCCAACATTAGCCTCCTTTAGCTTAGCGGTGGTGACGTGAAGTCATGTGACCGTGCTGTAGTTCCTTTATAGCCCAACATTAGCCTCCTTTAGCTTAGCGGTGGTGACGTGAAGTCATGTGACTGTGCTGTAGTTCTTTTATAGCCCGACATTAGCCTCCTTTAGCTTAGCGGTGGTGACGTGAAGTCATGTGACTGTGCTGTAGTTCTTTTATAGCCCGACATTAGCCTCCTTTAGCTTAGCGGTGGTGACGTGAAGTCATGTGACTGTGCTGTAGTTCTTTTATAGCCCGACATTAGCCTCCTTTAGCTTAGCGGTGGTGACGTGAAGTCATGTGACTGTGCTGTAGTTCTTTTATAGCCCGACATTAGCCTCCTTTAGCTTAGCGGTGGTGACGTGAAGTCATGTGACTGTGCTGTAGTTCTTTTATAGCCCGACATTAGCCTCCTTTAGCTTAGCGGTGGTGACGTGAAGTCATGTGACTGTGCTGTAGTTCTTTTATAGCCCGACATTAGCCTCCTTTAGCTTAGCGGTGGTGACGTGAAGTCATGTGACCGTGCTGTAGTTCTTTTATAGCCCAACATTAAATTAGTTGCTTGAACAATAAACCAACATTTTAAAGTTGTATGACTGACTCCCAGTATTTGAATATCTTCCCTCTGCTGTCAGATACAGTCAGATTCAGCTCTACGGTAAATAAACGGATTATTATGCACTTTCATGATTGAATGTGGAAAAGGAGGAAGTGAAGAAGCATTTGATCTGAGAGGAAATGATCAGATACCCGACATGTTGAAGGTCAAATGGTTTTACTATCCTCTATATGATGAAATGAAATGTAAGATGTCATAATGCAGAAGCCTGTTTAGAAAGGAGTTCTTTAAATTACACATCAGTGAAACTGCACAGCGTGGCGTTTCATGTTAAACTGATTAATCAGAGCTGCATAAGCACCGTCTGCCATCTGGATAGAAATACCTGCAGGAGAGTGTAGGGAAAAGGGAGGCGATGACACACACACACACACACACACACACACACACACACACACACACACACACACACACACACACACACACACACACACACATTAAGACGGTGATTTATAACCTCGTAGCAGCTTCTGTCGGACATCAGCTCAGCAAGTCTTTCTCTTTACTGTTATTTATTATATCTGCTCTAACAGAGGCCCTTTATAGTTAGAACTGTTATTATGTCTTCCATTTGTTTTGTTTAGTGTGTGTCAAACCTGTGTGTGCCGCACTGTGTTTGTGGTTTATGTTTTTTCAGCTTAAAAATTGTTGAAAAAAAATAACAATAGATTTCAAATTTCTGAGTTGCAGACAGTTTCTGAGCATTTTGGGGCCTTAAACAAAATCAGTCACTGCGTCCATTTCAGAATAATAGATATGATGTGTTTTATAATGATTGATCATGAAAGTGTTCTCAAAGCTGGTAAAGGAGCAGCTAGTTTGAATGACTTTGTATACTGCAGGGTAGCTGGTGGATTTACTCCAGGTGGAACTAAAGTCTGCTTTAACACTTGGTTATATTTCACATCATTCATCCACATCTGTGAAGTAACTAAAGGTATTAAATACATGAAGTGGAGGAGAAGTACACCATGTACCTCTGAACTGTAGAGAGTAGAAGTACACCATGTACCTCTGAACTGTAGAGAGTAGAAGTACACCATGTACCTCTGAACTGTAGTGGAGTAGAAGTACACCATGTACCTCTGAACTGTAGTGGAGGTAGAAGTACACCATGTACCTCTGAACTGTAGTGGAGGTAGAAGTACACCATGTACCTCTGAACTGTAGAGGAGGTAGAAGTACACCATGTACCTCTGAACTGTAGTGGAGTAGAAGTACACCATGTACCTCTGAACTGTAGTGGAGTAGAAGTACACCATGTACCTCTGAACTGTAGTGGAGTAGAAGTACACCATGTACCTCTGAACTGTAGAGGAGTAGAAGTACACCATGTACCTCTGAACTGTAGAGGAGTAGAAGTACACCATGTACCTCTGAACTGTAGTGGAGTAGAAGTACACCATGTACCTCTGAACTGTAGTGGAGGTAGAAGTACACCATGTACCTCTGAACTGTAGTGGAGTAGAAGTACACCATGTACCTCTGAACTGTAGTGGAGGTAGAAGTACACCATGTACCTCTGAACTGTAGTGGAGGTAGAAGTACACCATGTACCTCTGAACTGTAGTGGAGTAGAAGTACACCATGTACCTCTGAACTGTAGAGGAGTAGAAGTACACCATGTACCTCTGAACTGTAGAGGAGTAGAAGTACACCATGTACCTCTGAACTGTAGAGGAGTAGAAGTACACCATGTACCTCTGAACTGTAGTGGAGGTAGAAGTACACCATGTACCTCTGAACTGTAGTGGAGAAGAAGTACACCATGTACCTCTGAACTGTAGTGGAGGTAGAAGTACACCATGTACCTCTGAACTGTAGAGGAGTAGAAGTACACCATGTACCTCTGAACTGTAGAGGAGTAGAAGTACACCATGTACCTCTGAACTGTAGAGGAGGTAGAAGTACACCATGTACCTCTGAACTGTAGAGGAGTAGAAGTACACCATGTACCTCTGAACTGTAGAGGAGTAGAAGTACACCATGTACCTCTGAACTGTAGTGGAGGAGAAGTACACCATGTACCTCTGAACTGTAGTGCAGTAGAAGTACACCATGTACCTCTGAACTGTAGAGGAGTAGAAGTACACCATGTACCTCTGAACTGTAGAGGAGTAGAAGTACACCATGTACCTCTGAACTGTAGTGCAGTAGAAGTACACCATGTACCTCTTAACTGTAGTGGAGTAGAAGTACACCATGTACCTCTGAACTGTAGTGGAGTAGAAGTACACCATGTACCTCTGACCTGTAGTGGAGTAGAAGTACACCATGTACCTCTGAACTGTAGAGGAGTAGAAGTACACCATGTACCTCTGAACTGTAGTGCAGTAGAAGTACACCATGTACCTCTGAACTGTAGTGGAGTAGAAGTACACCATGTACCTCTGAACTGTAGTGGAGTAGAAGTACACCATGTACCTCTGAACTGTAGAGGAGGAGAAGTACACCATGTACCTCTGAACTGTAGAGGAGTAGAAGTACACCATGTACCTCTGAACTGTAGAGGAGTAGAAGTACACCATGTACCTCTGAACTGTAGAGGGGTAGAAGTACAACGTATAACATTGAAATAATCAAATAAAGTACAAGTACTTCTAAGTTGTACTTAAGTACAGTACTTGAGTAAATGTTCTCAGTTACTTCCCACCTCTGAAAACAAGATTTTGGTCGAATGAAACACCTCAAATACAGATAAACTGTGAACTGTGAAAAGCAAAATTGTTTGAACTGAAATGAACTCTGAACTCTGAGGTTTCTGAAGTGAACTCTGAACTCTGAGGTTTCTGAAGTGAACTCTGAACTCTGAGGTTTCTGAAGTGAACTCTGAGGTTTCTGAAATGAACTCTGAACTCTGAGGTTTCTGAAGTGAACTCTGAGGTTTCTGAAGTGAACTCTGAACTCTGAGGTTTCTGAAGTGAACTCTGAACTCTGAGGTTTCTGAAGTGAACTCTGAACTCTGAGGTTTCTGAAGTGAACTCTGAACTCTGAGGTTTCTGAAGTGAACTCTGAACTCTGAGGTTTCTGAAGTGAACTCTGAACTCTGAGGTTTCTGAAGTGAACTCTGAGGTTTCTGAAGTGAACTCTGAACTCTGAGGTTTCTGAAGTGAACTCTGAGGTTTCTGAAATGAACTCTGAACTCTGAGGTTTCTGAAGTGAACTCTGAACTCTGAGGTTTCTGAAGTGAACTCTGAGGTTTCTGAAGTGAACTCTGAACTCTGAGGTTTCTGAAGTGAACTCTGAACTCTGAGGTTTCTGAAGTGAACTCTGAGGTTTCTGAAATGAACTCTGAACTCTGAGGTTTCTGAAGTGAACTCTGAACTCTGAGGTTTCTGAAGTGAACTCTGAACTCTGAGGTTTCTGAAGTGAACTCTGAGGTTTCTGAAGTGAACTCTGAGGTTTCTGAAGTGAACTCTGAACTCTGAGGTTTCTGAAGTGAACTCTGAGGTTTCTGAAGTGAACTCTGAACTCTGAGGTTTCTGAAGTGAACTCTGAACTCTGAGGTTTCTGAAGTGAACTCTGAGGTTTCTGAAGTGAACTCTGAGGTTTCTAAAGTGAACTCTGAGGTTTCTGAAGTGAACTCTGAACTCTGAGGTTTCTGAAGTGAACTCTGAGGTTTCTGAAGTGAACTCTGAACTCTGAGGTTTCTGAAGTGAACTCTGAACTCTGAGGTTTCTGAAGTGAACTCTGAACTCTGAGGTGAACTCTTTGGTGTTCTTCCCACACAGTTTGAAGCAGGAAGTGGACCTCAGGATCCTCCGTCACACATTCACCTTCTGACGGAGAGGATCCTGAGAGGAAGCACTTCCTGAAGACATCTAATTGCTAATCTATAATCCTTTTAATACGCTTCTGCCTCTTTCCGATTGATCCTCTTCCAGCGGAACAGCAGCACCGGGGGCTGCATTAATCCTGTTACTGAGAGCCAGGCTCTACAAATCCAGATAGCTCTTTTACCCCCGTCACCCACCCCCATTACCCCGTCACCCACCCCCATCCTCCCCTGTTATTGTCTGTCATTGATAACCTCATCAAAAAGAAACAAAAAGGACGTAAGACAACAAGGCTTTGTTTACGGCAGAAAGGATGTTCCTCTGTTACAAATATTTCCTCTTGATGGAGAATTCAATAAACTCCAGCATGTTGTTTAACCCCCTGGTGGCTGCTGGATGTAACGTGCTCAGTGACTGATACATTATTTAATTGATGGATTAAATTAAATTAGATGTTCTTTATTGGTCTAGTTTCACAATTCTGAGTAATGTAACTAATGTTTCATTTTTTTTTTTGAATTATAGTTTAATTATTTTTTTTCTGAGAATCTCAGAATTCTGATTTTTTTTTTTTTAAATATCAAAAATCTTATTTATTTTTTGGGGAATTCTGAATTTTTTCCTGAGAATTCTTATTTCTCTGGAAATCTTATAATTGTTATCAGAATACTGAATTGTACTGAAAAAAATTACTGGATTAACAAATATTTGAATTTTGAGTTTTCTCGACACAGTCCGTTTGTTTAAACAAAAAGTGAAGTGTAAAAATAAAAAGTGGCCATTGTATTGGATGTTACGTGCCAGACGTATTGATTCAAATGATTGTTTCCATCTCTCATTGTTAACATAATGAGTGAAATCAAAAAAGGGTTTGTTCTAAAAGGTAAAATGCCATTTTGACTTCCAATGATCCATTTTGAGGTCAATCATTTCCATATTTAAATGCCATTTTGGGTTTCTATCTGCAGTCAGAGTTATATTGTGAGTGCATCATCTTCTTTACGGCCTCAGCGGTTAATAAACTTAGGTAACACTTTATATTAAGGTACACTTATTCACCATCAACTATAGTTAGAGTCAAACTACTAGCTTATTTGTTATGAACAAGGCTTCACTTTAAAAAGAGAATTCTGAGTTAGAAATACCACATTTTTAGTTATTTAGACAATTCACACTTATAGTTTCATGTCTTGTTACATAAGAATAGATCATATTCGTTAAGTGTTATTATGGAGAATTACTGTTCTTGTGGTTCTACTGCCTTATTAGGCCCTTATTGAGCAGAGCTTATTAAGACCAAAACGATGTGCAACAGCTTCCTGACTTGCAATAAATAAGCACTAATTAGAGGGTTATTGAGGAAAGACTTCAACTAATGGCGTTGTAGAATATGGTCATTTAAAATAAGCATTAATAAGTGTTTAATACTGACCAATAAAGAGCCAATATACTGCTCATATGCATGTTAATTAACAACAAGTTGATGGTGAATATGTGTTCCTAAAAGTGTTACCTAAACATATTTGTAACTTAATGTTGTCTCACTACAACAGTGGAGGAATTGCATTTCTTCACATGTATCTCCATGTCTATAATCAGGGGTGCACATAAGTGGTACGCAGGTACGCATGCGCGGCAACAATCTGAAATGCGTACCGTCACTTGTGTCACAAAGCGCATTTGCGTACCGACGTACTTGTGAAGCTTTTCCAGAAGGCGGTTAGATCCCCGGACGACAGTCGGTTTCCGTGTGCACAGACAGGGCTGCTGTTAACGTCGGCCTGTACAGCAGCACTGCGCTAAAACAGCTGATCACAACGTTCACACGCTCTGTGGTCCCCCCCCCCCCCCGTTGACATTCGCGATACAGAGGGCTTCATGGGAACTTTGAGGGGAGCCAGAAGTTGGAGTACCAAAGACTGACTCCAGGTACTCATCTGAGTACCTCACTGAGAAAGTTGTGTGCACCCCTGTCTATAATCCCTCCTATCACCAAACACCAAGCCTCGCCCTGAGGTCAGGAGAAAGTGACCGTCTGCTTCCCATTAACCTCCGCCCACCCTCCGTCTTTTCCTCTTCTCCTCGTCTCCCTGATGCCAATACTTTGTGATTCCTAAAGCTTATAATTATAAACTTTCTGGATATCTTAAAGCCGGGGTGTCCGACTCAAGGCCCTCGACTTCACTTCATGTGCCCCCAAAAGAGCTCTTAGAGAATATAATACGTTTATTATACGGCTTCATGCCGCTTTTCAGAAGCACTTTGCCCATACACTACATGTCCCACAATGCATCTCATTTTGTGACGTGCTCACTGAAGAGACCTGCAATTATTTGCCCTAGACTTCTGCTTTCAGACTAATTCATTATTAATTATGAAGTTATTACCCTGGCAATAGTGTAATATAATACATTATTTTATATATAAGATATATTTATTTATGTATTTATATATAGTCTTCAAGTTTTGCAGTGGCTTTTAATAGTTAAACATAACATTTTGATATTTGTATGTGTTTTTATATGTTTCTAGCTTTTGTGCTTTTTATGTTGTTTTTAATTATTGTTTTATTATGTTAATCCTCGTCTCATTTTATATGCGTTCCCTGTACAGCACTTTGCCACTGAGGTGGTTCTAAATATGCTAATACATAAAGATTGAGATTGAGAGTTACAACCGGCGCTTTGAGTGCAGCCATAATGCTGACGTGGCCCACGATGAAATTGGGACCAAATAGTCCTGCTAATGTAAAGGATTATTTTAGTATTAAGTGTCTCTATTGTGACATGGCTCAGAATCAGAATCTCTTCATTCGTCCCACAGAGGGGACATTTGCATTTGTTACAAGAGAAGAGACAGTATAATATTACAAATTAAAAGAAAGTTACACAATTTACAAAAAACACATCCTGTTCTGAGGATTTAGCAGCCAGGTATATGTTGCAGTTATTAACAGCATATATAAATATACACAAACAAAAAAAAACGGGGAATAAGAATCACTTAGGAAAATCTAGGTAACAAATTGCACTCAGAAAACCTAAGTAAATTTAACAACGTATATTTCAAGTAGCTTCTACTTACAGTTAAGAAGCGTTTGTTACTAAAGGCAATCAAATGTCAGTTTCTGTAAGTACATTTGACTTACTATTGCATGGTAGATTTTACTTAAAGGTCCCATGTCATGGCCATTTCCACTGATCATAATTCCATTGTTGAGGTCTACTAGAATAGATTTATATTGTGCAATTTTCCAAAATCACTTTGGTTTCTCAAACAGCATCTCTGTAAACTACGTGTATTCACTGAATTTCACTCTCTACCTTTAACGGCTCGTTGTAGCTCAATAGCTCCAGCCCCCACCCTCCCTGTGAGCACAGAGTGCTCTGATTGGTCGGGACGTTGTGAATCGCGCTGAGCTCCGTGGTGGTGTGGTTTCCTTGTTTAGCGAAACACAGCGAAACACAGCCAAACTCACCCTGAGCACACACAAAGTCACAGCCGAAGTAAAAACAATAAGTGTGGCTTGATATTGAGTCAGAAAAAGATTGATAAACGCTGAGAGAATGGGTCTGCAGAGAGAATGGGTCTGCAGAGAGAATGGGTCTGCAGAGAGAATGGGTCTGCAGAGAGAATGGGTCTGTAGAGAGAATGGGTCTGCAGAGAGAATGGGTCTGCAGAGAGAACGGGTCTGCAGAGAGAACTTCAGAGAGATCCCAACTTTCTGTTATCAGCCTGCAGCCAGGGAGGAGAGATCAGCAGAGCTGCCTGCACTGAGTGTGTGTGTGAGGAAGTCCGTGGATTGGTCAATTTGGTGAACCTTACAGGGTGTACTTTGAGGGTTTTGACTCTGCAGACCGTTTACATGCAGAAAAACCTTCATAACACACAAGGGGACGGGTCATAACCGGAAAAGCATGACATGAGACCTTTAAGATTATATTTGCTTCTTATTACAAATCTCCAGTTACAACTATTTGGCTTTTCAGGTTGTTTTTACTTGCTATATTTACCTTTTATTTAATAATGATGTAGTATTAGATTATAATATATATATTAGGTAATATTTAAATGTAATTATTGAGTATCATCAAATGCAATTCTTATTCAACAGTTATTAACAGCATATATATATTGCACTCATTGCACAACAAGGGGTGTTATAGTCAGGGGTGCACATAACTTTCTACGTGAGGTACTCAGATGAGTACCTGGAGTCAGTGTTTGGTACTCCAATTTCTGGCTCTACTCAAAGTTATTTGATGAAGCCCTCTGTATCGCGAACGTCAACGGGGGGGGTGGGGTGGGGGGGGGGGTGCTAGTGGAGTACTTCAGGAAAGTCGACGGCGGGGGGCGTGGGTTAGTGGAGTACTTAGTGACCACAGAGCGTGAATGTTGTGATCAGCTGTTATAGCGCAGTTCTCCAGTGAAGGGGGGAGTCTCCCTCCGCAGCCACTTGGTGTAGTTTTGGCACAATTCTGTTGTACAGACCGACGTTAAAAGCAGCTTTGTCTGTGCACACGGAGACCGACTCTGTCGTCCGGTGATCTAGCTGCCTTCTGGAAAAGCTTCACAAGTACGGCGGTACGCAAATGCGCTTTGTGACACAAGTGACGGTACGCAATTCAGATTGTTGCCGCGCATGCGTACCTACGTACCAGCTATGTGCATCCCTGGTTATAGTCTGTGTTGTTGTGTGTCCATGCTTTAACCTGTTAAGCTTTTTTTTTTCACGAAACTGTGTCTCAGGGCTTCTTTACATTTAACAACCTATTAATGTGTCATAGCCACCACGGGTTTTTCACCAATGGGTAATGTTTAGATGGATTGTAGGAACTTCCCTCTCGATTCTATTGGCTCTAACGGTTAAAAAGAGATCAATCATCAAAATCGAATGAGGGGGCCAGAGATATAGAAAATCCACCCAAATGACCCCAGAAGTGTTTTTTTCCTAAACCTCTCTAAAAGGTCAAACTTCACTTGTTTTGCATCAGTCTTGATACAGGGTACTTAGTATGTGTTATAGTTTGGATTCCTAAAGCTTTTAGTCTCATCCCATCATTCAAGGGTGCTTTTCACTATAGGTCATGGTTTCTTTTGTACGGACACTATCCTTTACATTTTTTTACTGTGTTCAATCTGAATTTACTTTAAAATAAAAACATCTATATTGATTCTAACTTTTCTACATCCAACTCACAGGTTTATCATTGCTTTGAGAAAAATCATATTAATTTACCCCTTTAGAAGTGAAGATAGTCATTTGTTCTGGGAATGTCATTTTCGAGCCTGAGGCCTGAGAAACAGGCTCGGGGCTAAAAAGGTTCATGTTGAAAAAACTCTTCTGGGAAACACAGGAGGAATTTTTGCCTTTTCAGACCATTTACATGCACTAACACCTATAGAAGACATGAGGAGAGGGACCCCCAGAGTTTTATTTGGACGTGTGTGGACCTCCACAGACTGAAACATACTTCTGATACATCAAAAACAAATGTAATGCAGGCTGTTATTCCATCATGGTGTCATTGACCCTGCAGTGTTGTTATAGGGAACATGGTGTAACTGACCCTGCAGTGTTGTTATAGGGAACATGGTGTAACTGACCCTGCAGTGTTGTTATAGGGAACATGGTGTAACTGACCCTGCAGTGTTGTTATAGGGAACATGGTGTAACTGACCCTGCAGTGTTGTTATAGGGAACATGGTGTCATTGACCCTGCAGTGTTGTTATAGGGAACATGGTGTCATTGACCCTGCAGTGTTGTTATAGGGAACATGGTGTAACTGACCCTGCAGTGTTGTTATAGGGAACATGGTGTCATTGACCCTGCAGTGTTGTTATAGGGAACATGGTGTCATTGACCCTGCAGTGTTGTTATAGGGAACATGGTGTCTGGGAGGCCGAAAAGTGACACCTTTTAAAATCAAAATCACTTAGTTATTTATCTACCAGAATGCTTTAGGGTCACACATTTTACGGCTCTTTGTTCAGATGGAAAACTGTCAGAAGCAAAGATTGATCCGGTAGTTAATCTGAGATTCACGGCTGTCTTTATTCCACACAGTTTGGAGTCTGGACTTGGGGATATTAAACATAATAAATGTCTCTGTGGGTTGCTTGAATATTAATTTGTACAGTGAAGCCCTGATGGCTGATAGGACTGAGGGATTAAGTATCTATTCTCCTTTGACATTATCATCATTTAGCATACCATGTGGTGACTGTATAACGGGGGTTAACACATCTTCTCAAACTTGATCAAACTTATAACCTGCTCCGTGTCCCGATCAGCGACTCGGAGATAAAGGTTACCCTCATATTTAATCAAGATCATTTCCCCCGGGACGCTCTAAGTGCCTCTCAATGGCTGTTTGTTATCCTTATTAAAAGTTCAATAACTCCACGGAAAACAATTTAATTAATACTGATTGTGTCTGAAAAGAGCAGCGCCTCCGGGCCCACAAACCGTCTGAGGAAACATGAGCATTTTAATCTGAAGGAATTAATTACCTGGAGAGGAACGCCCCTCCCCCGAAGGCTTTATCTCTCTGACCTTCCTCTTTATTTCACTTCCTGACATAACTGCTCTGAATTACGTCTCCTAATAAACTTTAGTCCTGAAGTATGATCCATTAAGACTTCAATCAAATCTACTCCGTCTGAAATCCTACAGTCCAAACTAAACATGGAGACGAAGTGTTCAGCAGGAGAGGACTCTTTAAAGTAGAGACACTACATACTGATATCCACCTGAACATCAGCAGGAGAGGACTCTTTAAAGTAGAGACACTACATACTGATATACACCTGAACATCAGCAGGAGAGGACTCTTTAAAGTAGAGACACTACATACTGATATCCACCTGAACATCAGCAGGAGAGGACTCTTTAAAGTAGAGACACTACATACTGATATACACCTGAACATCAACAGGAGAGGACTCTTTAAAGTAGAGACACTACATACTGATATCCACCTGAACATCAGCAGGAGAGGACTCTTTAAAGTAGAGACACTACATACTGATATACACCTGAACATCAGCAGGAGAGGACTCTTTAAAGTAGAGACACTACATACTGATATACACCTGAACATCAGCAGGAGAGGACTCTTTAAAGTAGAGACACTACTTACTGATATACACCTGAACATCAGCAGGAGAGGACTCTTTAAAGTAGAGACACTACATACTGGTATAACACCTGAACATCAGCAGGAGAGGACTCTTTAA
>NC_136908.1:916609-940238 GCF_949606895.1 Notothenia rossii | reverse complement strand
TTTTGGAGTTTTTTTCCCAAAAAATTCAGAATTTTGACCTTATTCTCAGGATTGTTTTTAATCATTTTGTTATCTGTGTTAATGGAGGGAGGACGCAGCTCACCTGCAGGTTCACTTTGAACCACTGAGGGCTCAATCAGAAGTGTGTTTGGAAAGGTTTAGTCAATGGTTTAAATGTAACAGACGTTGTTGAAGGCAGCTTTGTGAAATAATAACAAATAAAAACGTTTTTATTACTTTTTATTTAATTATAAATATATGTATGTATTTGTTTTACTGCACAATCTTACTTTGCTTCTTATGTTTATACAAATATTTATATTCTATATTTATTGTATTTTAATCTACACTGAACAAAAATATAAACGCAACACTTTTGTTTTTGCTCCCATTTTTCATGAGATGAACTCAAAGATCTAAAACATTTTCTATAAACACAAAATAACCATTTCTCTCAAATATTGTTCACAAATCTGAAAAAATGTGTGATAGTGAGCACTTCTCCTTTGCTGAGATAATCCATCCCACCTCACAGGTGTGGCATATCAAGATGCTGATTAGACAGCATGATTATTGCACAGGTGTGCCTTAGGCTGGCCACAATAAAAGGCCACTCTGAAACATGCATTTTTGCTTTATTGGGGGGGGTCTGGGGGGGTCCGAAAACCAGTCAGTATCTGGTGTGAGCGTTAGGATTAGGGTTAGGGTTAGGGTTAGGGTTAGGGTAATGTTGTGAATCGAGTGGCCTGTGTTCATCGCCCATAACATACGCCTGCCCATAACATAACCCCACCACCACCATGGGCCACTCGATTCACAACATTACCCTAACCCTAACCCTCATCAATCATGCTGTCTAATCAGCATCTTGATATGCCACACCTGTGAGGTGGGATGGATTATCTCGGCAAAAGAGAAGTGCTCACTATCACAGATTTGTTTAGATTTGTGAACAATATTTGAGAGAAATGGTTATTTTGTGTATGTAGAAAATGTTGTAGATCTTTGAGTTCATCTCATGAAAAATGGGAGCAAAAACAAAAGTGTTGCGTTTATATTTTTGTTCAGTGTAAGATAGAGCAGTCACAAACCCCAGTTTCCATTCTGTTCCTGCTTGATGCATCCTCCTCCAGCAGAGGGCAGTAGATGAACACAGAACAGTAAATTCAATAACTAAAACTAAACACTTTAAACATGATTTTAACATTAAACACATGTTACAGCTGCGGCTCACTGTAGTAAATACAATCCTTTAACTTCACACATTTGGCTTGATGTTTTAAAGGAGATGCAGACATGTTGTTTCCTGGCAGGAGGAACGCAAATGCAGATTCTGTGTTTGAAAAGAAAATGATTGTTGGCCGTGTTTCAGCTGCTAATCGGCTTTGTCTCAGACTGTATTCTCTCTGAGCGTATCTGCAGCTCGCAGCACCTCCTCACCGCACACACACAACAAACACAACAATAACAACAAAGGTACGAGTCTTTAAAAATCAAATTAGAGAGCAGCAACACTCGTGTAATCCTCCAACGCCGCGCTGCTTCATGCTAATCCCTATTAATCAAAGACAGAAGCACACAATGCAACACAGTCAATCAGTGTGTGTGTGTGTGTGTGTGTGTGTGTGTGTGTGTGTGTGTGTGAGACATTTAAAGATCTCACACAGGTTGCCCTTCACTCTGAATACACCCCGGACCAAACAGGCCTTTAAATGAGCGGCTCGTTAGCAACAGGCCCAATCAGAGCCTCTCATTCAGCCAATCAGTGCTGACCTGGAGGTCACACACACACACACACACACACACACACACACACACACACACACACACACACTATATAACTATAGCTAATAACACAGATAAGAGGCTGACAGCTAAAAAACTGTGTCGAAGGCAGAAATATTTTCGAAAGACTTCTATCTCTCTCTTGTTAATATATATATTTTTAGTTGGTTTCTTTGTCATTTTAATTCATGTGTAATGTCTTTCTTTACATGCTCTGAACAAAAATTCCCAATTTGGGATCAATAAAGTGTATTTCATTAAGTCTAAGAAGAAGATATTTGATAATGTAGCCCAAAATTAGCCTCCTTTAGCTTAGCGGTGGTGACGTGAAGTCATGTGGCCGTGCTGTAGCTCCTTTATAGCCCAACATTAGCCTCCTTTAGCTTAGCGGTGGTGACGTGAAGCCATGTGACCGTGCTGTAGTTCCTTTATAGCCCAACATTAGCCTCCTTTAGCTTAGCGGTGGTGACGTGAAGTCATGTGACCGTGCTGTAGTTCCTTTATAGCCCAACATTAGCCTCCTTTAGCTTAGAGGTGGTGACGTGAAGTCATGTGACCGTGCTGTAGTTCCTTTATAGCCCAACATTAGCCTCCTTTAGCTTAGCAGTGGTGACGTGAAGTCATGTGACCGTGCTGTAGTTCCTTTATAGCCCAACATTAGCCACCTTTAGCTTAGCGGTGGTGACGTGAAGTCATGTGACCGTGCTGTAGTTCCTTTATAGCCCAACATTAGCCTCCTTTAGCTTAGCAGTGGTGACGTGAAGTCATGTGACCGTGCTGTAGTTCCTTTATAGCCCAACATTAGCCTCCTTTAGCTTAGCGGTGGTGACGTGAAGTCATGTGACCGTGCTGTAGTTCCTTTATAGCCCAACATTAGCCTCCTTTAGCTTAGCGGTGGTGACGTGAAGTCATGTGACCGTGCTGTAGTTCCTTTATAGCCCAACATTAGCCACCTTTAGCTTAGTGGTGGTGACGTGAAGTCATGTGACCGTGCTGTAGTTCCTTTATAGCCCAACATTAGCCTCCTTTAGCTTAGCGGTTGTGACGTGAAGTCAAGTGACCGTGCTGTAGTTCCTTTATAGCCCAACATTAGCCACCTTTAGCTTAGCGGTGGTGACGTGAAGTCATGTGACCGTGCTGTAGTTCCTTTATAGCCCAACATTAACCTCCTTAGAGGAGATTATCCTGCTGAACTAAACGTGTAAGTATCATAAACCTTAACATTAATTTCTGCAATAATCAAAATCCATTGGACCATGGAGATACTCTCTTCTCTGGAGAAGTTCTACTTGTGGGTTATTTTGGAAAACCTGCTTCTTCTTTTTCCTGCACGTCTGTCCAGCTAAACCTCCGTCACAAACAAAGCATAAAAAGCCCCCTTCCTATTTAAATGAGTGTATTCCTGTGTGGCTCTGAGTGTCAGAACTGTCAGATTTTCTGCACAAAGCTGCAGAAGCTTTTGTGATCGTCCTCTAGAGACGCTGCTGTCACATTCAGCGCTTTGTGAGTCCGTCTCCTGTCGGGGGGAGGTTATTATGGGATGGACAGGCCGAATCCAGTCTGTACAATAAACCCTCCATCAGGGATTTCACCTCCTCCCACCCTGAAAAAACTCTCAATCAGACGCCTTGAATGCAACACTGATCAAGGAAAAATAATCAACTGCCCTTTTGTTTAAGCAGACGCTGCTACAGGATAAAATGAGCGTATGTTAATGAAGCGTTATCGTGAGGTTCAGATGTTGGGGGGGGGGGGGGGGGGGGGGGGGGGGGGGGCGTCCAGACAGAAAAACATCCCCAAATTCTGCTGCCAGCTGACGGAGATCCAGAACATTCTTCTGCTGCTTCTCCAAGAAACTCCACCTGCAGAACTGCTCAGTTAAAAACCAGGTGCATTTACTCATTACTGCACATTCATATACATCACTTAAAGAGTCCCTATGCTGATGTTCAGGTGTTTATCAGTATGTAGTGTCTCTACTTTAAAGAGTCCTCTCCTGCTGATGTTCAGGTGTATATCAGTATGTAGTGTCTCCACTTTAAAGAGTCCTCTCCTGCTGATGTTCAGGTGTATATCAGTATGTAGTGTCTCCACTTTAAAGAGTCCTCTCCTGCTGATGTTCAGTATGTAGTGTCTCCACTTTAAAGAGTCCTCTCCTGCTGATGTTCAGGTGTATATCAGTATGTAGTGTCTCTACTTTAAAGAGTCCTCTCCTGCTGATGTTCAGTATGTAGTGTCTCTACTTTAAAGAGTCCTCTCCTGCTGATGTTCGGGTGTATATCAGTATGTAGTGTCTCTACTTTAAAGAGTCCTCTCCTGCTGATGTTCAGGTGTATATCAGTATGTAGTGTCTCCACTTTAAAGAGTCCTCTCCTGCTGATGTTCAGGTGTATATCAGTATGTAGTGTCTCCACTTTAAAGAGTCCTCTCCTGCTGATGTTCAGTATGTAGTGTCTCTACTTTAAAGAGTCCTCTCCTGCTGATGTTCAGGTGTATATCAGTATGTAGTGTCTCTACTTTAAAGAGTCCTCTCCTGCTGATGTTCAGTATGTAGTGTCTCTACTTTAAAGAGTCCTCTCCTGCTGATGTTCAGTATGTAGTGTCTCTACTTTAAAGAGTCCTCTCCTGCTGATGTTCGGGTGTATATCAGTATGTAGTGTCACTACTTTAAAGAGGTCTCTCCTGCTGATGTTCAGTATGTAGTGTCTCTACTTTAAAGAGTCCTCTCCTGCTGATGTTCAGGTGTATATCAGTATGTAGTGTCTCCACTTTAAAGAGTCCTCTCCTCCTGATGTTCAGGTGTATATCAGTATGTACTGTCTCTACTTTAAAGAGTCCTCTCCTGCTGATGTTCAGGTGTATATCAGTATGTAGTGTCTCCACTTTAAAGAGTCCTCTCCTGCTGATGTTCAGGTGTATATTAGTATGTAGTGCCTCTACTTTAAAGAGTCCTCTCCTCCTGATGTTCAGGTGTATATCAGTATGTAGTGTCTCCACTTTAAAGAGTCCTCTCCTCCTGATGTTCAGGTGTATATCAGTATGTAGTGTCTCTACTTTAAAGAGTCCTCTCCTGCTGATGTTCAGGTGTATATCAGTATGTAGTGTCTCCACTTTAAAGAGTCCTCTCCTGCTGATGTTCAGGTGTATATTAGTATGTAGTGCCTCTACTTTAAAGAGTCCTCTCCTCCTGATGTTCAGGTGTATATCAGTATGTAGTGTCTCTACTTTAAAGAGTCCTCTCCTCCTGATGTTCAGGTGTATATCAGTATGTAGTGTCTCTACTTTAAAGAGTCCTCTCCTGCTGATGTTCAGGTGTATATCAGTATGTAGTGTTTCTACTTTAAAGAGTCCTCTCCTGCTGATGTTCAGGTGTATATCAGTATGTAGTGTCTCCACTTTAAAGAGTCCTCTCCTGCTGATGTTCAGTATGTAGTGTCTCTACTTTAAAGAGTCCTCTCCTGCTGATGTTCAGGTGTATATCAGTATGTAGTGTCTCCACTTTAAAGAGTCCTCTCCTGCTGATGTTCAGTATGTAGTGTCTCTACTTTAAAGAGTCCTCTCCTGCTGATGTTCGGGTGTATATCAGTATGTAGCATCACTACTTTAAAGAGTCCTCTCCTGCTGATGTTCAGTATGTAGTGTCTCTACTTTAAAGAGTCCTCTCCTGCTGATGTTCAGTATGTAGTGTCTCTACTTTAAAGAGTCCTCTCCTCCTGATGTTCAGGTGTATATCAGTATGTAGTGTCTCTACTTTAAAGAGTCCTCTCCTGCTGATGTTCAGGTGTATATCAGTATGTAGTGTCTCCACTTTAAAGAGTCCTCTCCTCCTGATGTTCAGGTGTATATCAGTATGTAGTGTTTCTACTTTAAAGAGTCCTCTCCTGCTGATGTTCATGTGTATATCAGTATGTAGTGTCTCTACTTTAAAGAGTCCTCTCCTGCTGATGTTCAGGTGTATATCAGTATGTAGTGTCTCTACTTTAAAGAGTCCTCTCCTGCTGATGTTCAGGTGTATATCAGTATGTAGTGTCTCTACTTTAAAGAGTCCTCTCCTGCTGATGTTCGGGTGTATATCAGTATGTAGTGTCTCTACTTTAAAGAGTCCTCTCCTGCTGATGTTCAGTATGTAGTGTCTCTACTTTAAAGAGTCCTCTCCTGCTGATGTTCAGGTGTATATCAGTATGTAGTGTCTCTACTTTAAAGAGTCCTCTCCTGCTGATGTTCAGGTGTATATCAGTATGTAGTGTTTCTACTTTAAAGAGTCCTCTCCTGCTGATGTTCAGGTGTATATCAGTGTGTAGTGTCTCTACTTTAAAGAGTCCTCTCCTGCTGATGTTCAGGTGTATATCAGTATGTAGTGTCTCTACTTTAAAGAGTCCTCTCCTGCTGATGTTCAGGTGTATATCAGTATGTAGTGTCTCTACTTTAAAAAGCATTACATCATCAGTAAAACTCCCATTTTTAAATATTTGAATCCCCAAATCCACTTTATGCTCGTCACACTGTCGGCAGGAAGTACCCTGACCTCGGGTCCAGCTTTGATTTCCCAGTGTCCCTGAACGCAGCATCTTGAAGTGTGCTGTGGTGCATTAAACTCAAACAAAACCCCCACACACACAGAATTTGAAATACTGTGTGTGTGTGTGTGTGTGTGTGTGTGTGTGTGTGTGTGTGTGTGTGTGTGTGTGTGTGTGTGTGTGTGTGTGTGTGTGTGTGTGTGTGTGTGTGTATTATATCAGTGTGTGTGCAGGCCCTCGTGTAGAGCAGGGAGGGTGTTGACCCCCAGTAGAGCCTGATTTAAATGAAGCTGCTTCACAGTGAGATTACACTCGGGGTGTGTGTAGGAACCAGAAGAGATACAGATGAGCACACGCAGAAATGACAGAGCTGCAGGTAGAGATAGACGTGCAGTAGAAGAAGAACGACCTCAGTGTAAACAGCTCCTTCTCCTCAATGTCAGACATCGAGAGCAGCTGGGAAGTCAACGCCTTCAATATTATTATAGCCATTGTGTGTAAAAACAAGATTTGATTTCCCCCCTCGATGGCTTTGAAGACAATGATTTTTTTTAAAGCAAGAATGAGACAAAGCTACAATTTTTAACAATAATTACAGCATATATTATCATTAATTCCAGGGGAAATTCCAGTAAATGTCCTCGCTAATTCTGATCTCTAAATCTGAGACCAGGGGACACTACAGAGTGACGCACACAGTTGGGAGACCAGGGGACACTAAAGAGTGACGCACACAGTTGGGAGACCAGGGGACACTAAAGAGTGACGCACACAGCTGGGAGACCAGGGGGCACTAAAGAGTGACGCACACAGCTGGGAGACCAGGGGATACTAAAGAGTGACGCACACAGTTGGAAGAGCAGGGGACACTAAAGAGTGATGCACACAGCTGGGAGACCAGGGGGCACTAAAGAGTGACGCACACAGCTGGGAGACCAGGGGACACTAAAGAGTGACACACACAGCTGGGAGACCAGGGGACACTACAGAGTGACGCACACAGCTGGGAGACCAGGGAACACTAAAGAGTGACACACACAGCTGGGAGACCAGGGGACACTAAAGAGTGACGCACACAACTGGAGACCAGGGGACACTAAAGAGTGACGCACACAACTGGAGACCAGGGGACACTAAAGAGTGACGCACACAGCTGGGAGACCAGGGGACTCTAAAGAGTGACGCACACAGCTGGGAGACCAGGGGACACTAAAGAGTGACGAACACAGCTGGGAGACCAGGGGACACTAAAGAGTGACGCACACAGTTGGGAGACCAGGGGACACTACAGAGTGACGCACTCAGCTGGGAGACCAGGGGACACTAAAGATTGACGCACACAGCTGGGAGACCAGGGGACACTAAAGAGTGACGCACACAGCTGGGAGACCAGGGGACACTAAAGAGTGACGCACACAGTTGGGAGACCAGGGGGACACTACAGAGTGACGCACACAGCTGGGAGACCAGGGGACACTAAAGAGTGACGCACACAGTTGGGAGACCAGGGGACACTAAAGAGTGACGCACACAGTTGGGAGACCAGGGGGACACTACAGAGTGACGCACACAGTTGGGAGACCAGGGGACACTAAAGAGTGACGCACACAGTTGGGAGACCAGGGGGACACTAAAGAGTGACGCACACAGTTGGGAGACCAGGGGACACTAAAGAGTGACGCACACAGTTGGGAGACCAGGGGGACACTACAGAGTGAAGCACACAGTTGGGAGACCAGGGGACACTAAAGAGTGACGCACACAGTTGGGAGACCAGGGGACACTAAAGAGTGACGCACACAGTTGGGAGACCAGGGGACACTAAAGCAGGGCTCGAGTTTAAGGACCTCCCGTCGTCCCGGGGCCGAAAAAAATAGTGTCAGGGAGGATAAAAAATAATTTTGGGACGAATTTGGGACGAGAGTTAAAATAAAAATACCCTGCTAACTCTACTACAAACGGCGATGAAAATGAAATCGACTGCACGTTGTGTGTAGCACACAATTATTAAACCTCCTTGTCAACATAAACACACAAAACATTTAGAAACACACACACACACACACACACACACACACACACACACACACACACACACACACACACACACACACACACACACACACACACACACACACACACACACACACACACACACACACACACACACACACACACACACACACACACACACACACACACACACACACACACACACACACACACACACACACACACACACACACACATACGTAAACTGTGTCCATGTGCTGTCAGCCAGCCGCACAGCTGGCTGTGCCCGCGAATTCCTGGCCCGCAAATTCGCGGGTCTATCTACAGTAGGCTATGTACTGAGTGTGTGTATTTCGCGGGTTGAGTGATGTAAAATGACAATGGTATCCCGTGGAGGAATTCTGAAATGTTTTACCTTTACATCACAAAAACGCACAGCAGAACCAGACCCTGGAGCGCCGGCCTCTTTATTTACTTACTCCACTTCCTCCCCTATGGGTAATAAGGCTGAGATGAGAACCCTCCATCGTATTTAGTCCTTAGCAATATGCTGCGCCTCTCCCCATGTATGGATGGGTACCGAGCCCCGGTATTAAACGGGCTCCGCCCGGGCCGGAATTATTAAAGACAGTGGTAACGTTAAGCTCCGACGTTATCTGACTTTTTATCGGTACTGGAGACATTTAAAAAATATATGTCATATGTAGTATTGCTACATAAACATTATATCGCAGTTTTAGTTTATCCAACTCCGTTTCTAATATGCAATAAGACTACAACATGCGTCTATGATGTATTTTCGAGCTTTCCAATCCAGACGAGATCTCTCTCTCCCGTCTGTGTGCGAGGGGGCGGGGCAGTTTGTAAAGGTCTCCTGACTGTGTTACAGACTGTCCTCCTGGTTAGTGGTTACTCTGGGTTCTGTCTTCAGGACAGTGTTGGATTTTTTTTGTTAACTGGATGGGACTTGATTTGATTCAATATTAGTAATTTTCTCGTTTGTGTGTTTGTTTAAATATATTTGGCCTTTGTCATGTGATTGACTGATTGACTCAAATAAAAAGGTTGATGAATTATCATCTAATGATTTGTATGATGTTTTATTTATGTTAAAGGTCACTTTGAATGATTTTAACTAATGATAAGTAGTAGAAAAACTAATATTTTAAATTCGGGACGGTCCACATTAATTTCGGGACGGCTTAGATTGTATTTCGGGACGGTTCCGGGAGGATGGTGAAAAAAGTTAGTCGAGAGCCCTGCACTAAAGAGTGACGCACACAGTTGGGAGACCAGGGGACACTACAGAGTGACGCACACAGCTGGGAGACCAGGGGACACTAAAGAGTGACGCACACAGCTGGGAGACCAGAGCCCTTTCTCATTTCATCAAATCCCCCTCCTCGACTCCTCGGTCCTCCGGTAGTGACTCTGAAATGAATTTCAGCGCGCCATGTTGAATGACATCTCATTTCTCTAAATGCACTTCGAGGACCGAGGATCGAGCGTCGAGGAGGCTCTCTGGAGGAGCTCTAACCGAGGAGAGAGGAGAGAGGAGAGAGGAGGCTCTCTGGAGGAGCTATAACCGAGGATACACTGATGGTTCCTCCACGGCTCCTTCGTGGATGCATTTCCGGGAACAGAGATGTTTCAAAGAGGCGTGACGCACGGCCGGACCTCTCTCAGCCAATCACAGCTCTGCATGCATCCCCTGGATATTATTTTATGAACTGCTTTCATCGTGACGCGATGTTTACAGTGAGAACAGCTGAGAGGTCCGTGCAGAAAGCAGAGCGGTGTGTATTATATCACTCAGTATAACAGGCCTACTCTCTTTATTTGCTTTAGTTTAGTAGATATCTACAAACAAAGAGTCCATATTTTTCTAAAACCATTCATAGTGCTTCACATAATAAAATACACAACGGCTGTTAGGCTGTTAGCTGTAGGTGTGTGTGTGTTGTAAAGTGCGTAGATGCAGCGGACAGACAGGTCTCAGTTGGTTTGGTGTCCTCTGCTTACTTTGAATACTTGTAAATAAAACTTTTGGCCCGTAATTGGGGGGGGTGGGGGGGGGGGCGATATATCCAGTCTCTGATAGTGTTACGTTATTATGAGAGTGCTCTGTTTGATTCTGAAACTGTATATCTATATAAATATATACACATATATATGTGTGTGTGTGTCCGCATCTGTAGCTTGTTATTGTCTCATTATACCGCACTGTGAATGAATCAAAGTAAATATATAAGTGGTCATGAACACATCTGTCCATCAGACAGAGGGCTGCTGTGCCTCCTGTCATCATTAATGGATGTCTTTTTAAAATGACCGCTCAGAGGAGAGGAGTTCTCATTTCTCTAACCGCCTGCTGCTTCCCCTCCTCTCTCCTCGGCTCCCCTCCTCGGCTCCTCGGCTCGCTTCTCCTGTGGGCGGGACTAAGTCTCGAGGATAGGAGTCGAGGAGAGGAGTTGGAGAAATGAGAAAGGGCCATAAAGATCTGCATGTCTTTGTTGTTTAAGTTCCAGTTGTTCCCACTAGATGGCGCTCAGGAGCAGTGGTTTCACCCATGGATGGATTTCCCCTCCTGCTGGTCGGACTGTTTACAGGAAATCACGTGACTGCTGGGAACAGTTCCGAACTCAACCAGCAGGGGAGCATTTGCTCAGACTCAGACTGTGAACTGCGCAGCAGGAAATAAATAGTGCACTGTCACTCAGGGGAAATGAGGGGAGTCCCAGAGAGACAGCGGGGGTTCACCTGAAGAGAGAACAGCATCAACATCTACCTGATCAATACAAATACCTGATCAATACAAATACCTGATCAATACAAATACCTGATCAATACAAATACCTGATCACTACAAACACCTGATCAATACAAATACCTGATCAATACAAATACAGCATCAATGCAAATACCTGATCAATACAAATACCTGATCAATACAAATACCTGATCAATACATCTACCTGATCAATACATCTACCTGGCCAATACAAATACCTGATCAATACAAATACCTGATCAATACCTGATCAATACAAATACCTGATCAATACAAATATCTGATCAATACATCTACCTGATCAATACAAATACCTGATCAATACAAATACCTGATCAATACATCTACCTGATCAATACAAATACCTGATCAATACAAATACCTGATCAATACATCTACCTGATCAATAAATACCTGATCAATACAAATACCTGATCAATACAAATACCTGATCAATACATCTACCTTCAAGTTCTATACAACCACAGTTCAATCAAGATAAGAGCTTTATTGATCCTGGAGGGAAGCAGCAACAGACAGAGAGGAGAGAAGTACTCAGACCACGTACTTAGTAAAAGTAGAAGTACTCAGACCATACTTAAAAGTAGAAGTACTCAGGTCATGTACTTAAAAGTAGAAGTGCTAAGATCTTGTACTTGAGTAAAAGTAGAAGCGCTGAAATGTAGTGGAGTAGAAGTAATGCAGTATTAATATAACCAACATAATACAAGGTAAAACACTGAGTAGAAGAATTTACTAAGGGTTGTAAGTGAAGATGGTCATATCTATATATATATATTATATACATCAATCAATCAATCAATGTTTATTTATATAGCCCAATATCACAAATGTTACATTTGTCTCAGTGGACTTCACAGTTTGTACAGAATATCAGTATGACAATACGACACCCTCTGTCCTTAGACCCTCTGTCCTCAGACCCTCTGTCCTTACACCCTCTGTCCTTAGACCCTCTGTCCTTAGACCCTCACATCGTACAAGGAAAAACTTCCAGAGAAAACCCCACAGTTTAAAGGGGAACATGGGAGAAACCTCAGGGAGAGCAACAGAGGAGGGATCCCTCTCCCAGGACGGACAGACGTGCAATAGATGCCGTGTGTAAATTTAAAAGATAATACATTTACAACATAGGTAGACCAAATGTTTGGAAATGCATGTGTGTATAATAAGAAGATGAATCCATGAGGATATCCATCCAGGACTTATGATCCAGGACCACAGCCACGACTCAAGATCCAGGACACAGGACCGCAGGATCATCCATGACTCCGGATCCCGGCGTATATAGACACCAAAAAGAAAGACCTTTGGGGAAGCTGGGTTAATGGGAACATGAGAGGACACAGGTATAGACAGAGAGAAGGAAGAAGTAAGATGTCCCCCGACAAACTAAGCCTATATCAGCAAAACTAGGTGCTGAATCTAATCAGCCCTAACTATAAGCTTTATCAAAAAGGAAGGTCTTAAGCGCACTCTTAAAAACGGATAGGGTGTCTGCCGTCCGAACACAAACTGGAAGCTGATTCCACAAAAGTGGAGCTTGATAATGTATCTGTGCTCATGATTAATGGCTTTTTTAATCCTTTTCTAACAGTTGTTACAGCATGTTTCCTGTCTGTTTGAACTCATTGTTAAACTAAATGAGACGAGGCGAGGAAACGACGCTGCAAAGCAAAGGAGTCGAGGTGAGGGAATGACGCTGCAAAGCAAAGGAGACAAGGTGAGGAAGCGACGCTGCAAAGAAAAGGAAACGAGGTGAGGAAGCGACGCTGCAAAGCAAAGGAGTCGAGGTGAGGAAGCGACGCTGCAGAGCAAAGGAGAAGAGGTGAGGAAGCGAGGCTGCAAAGCAAAGGAGTCAAGGTGAGGAAGCGACGCTGCAAAGCAAAGGAGATGAGTTGAGGAAGCGAGGCTGCAGAGCAAAGGAGACGAGGTGAGGAAGCGACGCTGCAGAGCAAAGGAGACGAGGTGAGGAACCGACGCTGCAAAGCAAAGGAGACGAGGTGAGGAAGCGAGGCTGCAAAGCAAAGGAGACGAGGTGAGGAAGCGACGCTGCAAAACAAAGGAGTCGAGGTGAGGAAACAACGCTGCGAAGGAGACAAGGTGAGGAAGCGACGCTGCAAAGAAAAGGAGACGAGGTGAGGAAGCGACGCTGCAGAGCAAAGGAGACGAGGTGAGGAAGAGAGGCTGCAAAGCAAAGGAGTCGAGGTGAGGAAGCGATGCTGCAAAGCAAAGGAGACGAGGTGAGGAAGCGAGGCTGCAGAGCAAAGGAGACGAGGTGAGGAAGCGACGCTGCAAAGCAAAGGAGACGAGGTGAGGAAGCGACACTGCAAAGCAAAGGAGACGAGGTGGGGAAGCGACGCTGCAGAGCAAAGGAGATGAGGTGAGGAAGCAACACTGCAGAGCAAAGGAGACGAGGTGAGGAAGCGACGCTGCAGGGCAAAGGAGACGAGGTGAGGAAGCGACGCTGCAAAGTAAAGGAGACGAGGTGAGGAGGCGAGGTTGCAAAGCAAAGGAGACGAGGTGAGGAAGCGGGGCTGCATAGAAAAGGAGTCGAGGCGAGGAAGCGAGGCTGCAAAACAAAGGAGACGAGGTGAGGAAGCGAGGCTGCAAAGCAAAGGAGACGAGGTGAGGAAGCGAGGCTGCAAAGCAAAGGAGACGAGGTGAGGAAGCGATGCTGCAAAGCAAAGGAGTCGAGGTGAGGAAACAACGCTGCAAAGGAGACAAGGTGAGGAAGCGACGCTGCAGAGCAAAGGAGACGAGGTGAGGAAGCGAGGCTGCAAAGCAAAGGAGTCGAGGTGAGGAAGCGACGCTGCAAAGCAAAGGAGACGAGGTGAGGAAGGGACGCTGCAAAGCAAAGGAGTCGAGGTGAGGAAGTGACGCTGCAAAGTAAAGGAGGGGAGGGGAGGAAGCGACGCTGCAGAGCAAAGGAGTGTTTGTGTTCCTGCTGCCTCAGAGTCTCAGGTTACAGCAGCGTTTCTCAAAGAATGGGGCGCGCCCCACTGGTGGGGCGCGCCCCATTCTTACCGTAACAGAGATGTGATAGGTGGGTCGCGAATGGACCAATTTTTTTAAATTGTATACATTTTTGGGACCTCAGGCCGGAATCGAACCTGGGTCCTCGCGGGCGTTAGTGGACTGTTACAGCCGGAGACTCGCAACGGCGGGTGTTTGCGGCGGCAGGTGCGGTACCGGCGCAGCGGCGCTGTGAAAGTCCACGGCCCACCTATGTCAGAGCCAGCGGCCCACCAAAGGCAGCGGCCCACCGGTAAAAGTCACGAATCTCCCGATGGCCAATCCGAGCCTGCTCACACACACACAACTGAAACCAAAATCATTTACAGCGTTCCAGTCGGGAAGAAAAGCAATGTGGAGCGGCACCTCACCACTTCACAAAGAGTTTAACCGTGACACTTTTCGAAATCCCGTTTGTGTCCCCCCACTTTACAAATAGGCCTATGTTTATTATAATTTTTTAACGCAAGCCGTCATCGCCACGGAGGAGCACACAGCCTTTGTGAGTGAGCGAGACAGAGAGAGAGAGAGAGCACACATTTATCTATTTAATATAGCCTAGGTGTAAAAAATAAAGTAAGAAATCATTCCAATGTGTACTATAGGACAGTAAAAAAAATAAAAAAGTTTAAAAGGGGAGTGATTAGTAAAATATGCCTAAGTAAAAAGAAAGAATGCTAACTAGGTAAAATAAGATAAGAATAAACCAGTTTAAATGATTTGTTATTGGTTGTGATCATATTCTAAAGATGTTTGGATTATTGAAAAGTATACAGCTCTCTTTCAGTGTGTTGAGAGCTGTATCCATAAATTCATTTTTTGCTCAAAGTGCACCAGATTGAGGCATTTCACTTCAACATTAAAAAAAAAAAATCTTCCCGGGGGTGCATGCCCCCGGACCCCCCTAGAGGAGGTGAGGTCCAACCCTAAATAAAGCAGGTTAAAATAATTAAATGACATACATTTTATTTTAATAAACACTGAAAACGGGTCCCACAGACCCAAACAGCACACAAAGGTTAAAGGTAAGCATATCATAATGTTCAAATGTGCTAAATATATACAGTGCAACAAAAACAAAAAAAAGAGGAGTAAAAGTAGCTCACGACTTGTTTTATTTTTTGAAAGTAGCTCTCATCCTAAAAAAGGTTGGAGACCCCTGTTATAGAACCATACATTTTACAATTTTAAGCTTGGCCTACCATTTGATTGGAGCGATGAGGAACAGGTGCGGCTTGAAAAGGCCCCCCTGTTCAAAGTGGGGAATGACAGAAAAAGTTTGAGAACCACTGGGAAGCTAACCTCAAAGCCTCGTGGACCTCCTGGAATGAGTCTGTCTGCACGTGTTGCTGTATTTCAGAGACAGTAAATACAACATGAGATATCTGGAGCAGAACAGCCCGGCTGAGTCACGAGACAGAAAGGGAAGGAGAGCAGGGACTTTCCAGCTGCTGGAGAACGGGTTAGGCAGAAACTGCTCGGCACAGAGAAACATGCAATGACCCAAAACAAACACCATCAGTTTATAACCAGGTGAGGAGCGACAGGTTCCTCAGTCAGGGTGCTGAGAGAGAGCTGCCTCTGAGTCACATTAAGAAACACACTGGCCGTTTCTCAATCGCGAGGATACTGGCTTGGTAGTCGCCTACATACTATGGGCTCAGAACAGTCTCATAATACACACATGCACACAGAAGGATCCACACTCGTATTTTTCAATGCACACACAAATGTGTTCCGTTTCATATACATGTAAATAAAATCCAAACACAGGAAAAAGTTTTAAATGTGTATTTTTGATCCACACATATTTGTTTTTCCGTTGAAAACCTCTGAACCTGCAAACACAAACCGCTTCCTGTGCACGGATCGCTGTGCATTGGGTTTTTTGAGACTCCCCTGACGCTCACCCGATTCGCACTTGTAATTTCTCTCATCTATAGCCGATCAGATGTCTCCTCCAGTCTAAGCCAATCACATGAGCGCGCCCCCACGAGGGTATGATTTCTTGCGTTCATGACGCTTCATATACGCATTTTGCACTGTCCGGTCAGCTCGCTAAACAGAGGGCGGAGCATCAGGTGGTCATGCAGAGCCACGTGTCTCCGTCAGATCCAGCAGCTGATCTGATCGCTCTCTCGTGTCCGGTTACACTTCACTCGCGTTTATGTCCATATCGATCAGATCCAGCTCTCCTGATCGGCCTTTATAGAGAGCACCGATCCAACTATTTAGAGTGAATATCGGCCGATAATGACCGGCGGGGCTCTCCCCCCCCCCCGTTGACAGTTCACTGTCTAGCACTGGCTTCGTAGTGCACTGATCGATTAGGCTAAGCTAACCTGTAGCTGCTCCCTCCACACTCACAACAACTTCATACAGACATAAATAAAGCAGCTGTATTCGCCATACAGGAAGCACACACATTTAAAACGGTTTTGCCTGCCATTTGTGTACACACAAGCATTCATCAATGGTTCGGAAAGTGGTGCTGTACCTTAATATTATAAAGGCTTGTATTTGCGTGCATTTCCTGTTCGAAAACTGAGAGTGGAGGTGCCCTGAGATTAGCTCCATGGACCTGTCAGCTCCGGACTGAGCAAAATGCGTACATGAGGCGCTACGTCATGAACGCAAGAAATCTACCCTCGTGGGGGCGCGCTCATGTGATTGGCTTAGAATTGAGGAGACATCTGATTGGCTATAGATAGAAAAAATTACAAGTACGAATCGGGTGAGCGTCAGGGGAGTCTCAAAAAACCCACACACGAATGCACAGCGATCCGTGCACAGAAAGCGGTTTGTGTTTGCAGGTTCAGGGGATTTAAACGGAAAACAAATATGTGTGGATCAAAAATACATATGTAAAACTTTTTTCTGTATTTTGATTTTATTTACAGGTATATGAAACGGATCACATTTGTGTGTGCATAGAAAAACACAAGTGTGAATCCTTTTGTGGATCATGAAATACAAGTGTGAATCCTTCTGTGTGAATGGGTGTATTATGAGACTGTTCTGAGCCCATAGCCTACTTCCAAGTCACTTCCTTCAGAAACGAAGCAAGTATACTTCCAAGCCACGGCTTCGGAAAACGAAGAAGAATGGAACAGGCTAACAAGTGTGCCACTCTCTCTAACGGTTTCAACATAAACTGTATCGAAAATAAATACCTCACGATGTCTATCTAATTATGAACTTGCTTTCTGTGCGCAAAGCATTGTGGGGATTTTAAGTACGCGAAGTCTACCCATATGCAGCCTCGAAATTTCCCCCAAATCAAGGACGTGGCCTCGGTGGAATTCCAAGTATGCTGGAGATTGTAACAGTCCTTTGGCGGCACTCGATGACGTAGCATCCTTGAAATATTGGCTTGGAAGCCAGTTTCCTCGAAATTGAGAAACGGCCACTTTCTAACAACGTACAAGAACACTCTGTTCTGAAAGGATTTCACTGCTTCTTTATAAGCTATAAATCACACTGTACATTTTACATTTAAATTCAATCTAATATTTAATATTCCATTCCTCTCATACTCATGTATATATCATATCCTGCTTTATATGTTGTTACTGTACATTTGTATTTCAACATGTATATTTTCTTTAATCTTTTAAATGCTATTTTATTTCTATTGAGATGTTTACATTTTGGATTGTTTATTTCTAGTCTTTTCATTTGTATTGTACAACGCCATGTCTACAATTCTGCTGCAACGCTAACATTTCTCAAATTCGGATTTGGGATTAATAAAGTACTTCTTATCTTATTTTAGTGTATCTCCTCTAATCCTTCAGTCATATCCTAAACACTCTTCACAGGTCACTCTCTAAAGATCACTCTCCACAGATCACTCTCTACAGATCACTCTCTAAAGATCACTCTCTACAGATCACTCTCTACAGATCACTCTCCACAGATCACTCTCTACAGATCACTCTCTAAAGATCACTCTCTACAGATCACTCTCTATAGATCACTCTTCACAGATCACTCTACAGATCACTCTCTACAGATCACTCTCTATAGATCACTCTCTACAGATCACTCTCTAAAGATCACTCTCTATATATCACTCTTCACAGATCACTCTACAGATCACTCTCTACAGATCACTCTCTATAGATCACTCTCTACAGATCACTCTCTACAGATCACTCTTCACAGATCACTCTCTACAGATCACTCTCTACAGATCACTCTTCACAGATCACTCTCTACAGATCACTCTTTACAGATCACTCTTCACAGATGACTCTCGATAGATCACTCTCTACAGATCACTCTCTATATATCACTCTTCACAGATCACTCTCTACAGATCACTCTCTACAGATCACTCTTCACAGATCACTCTCTACAGATCACTCTCTACAGATCACTCTCTATAGATCACTCTCTACAGATCACTCTTCACAGATCACTCTCTACAGATCACTCTATATAAATCACTCTAGATCACTCTCTACAGATCACTCTCTATAGATCACTCTCTACGGATCACTCTCTATAGATCACTCTTCACAGATCACTCTCTACAGATACCTCTTCAAAGATCACTCTCTACAGATCACTCTCTATAGATCACTCTAGATCACTCTTCACAGATCACTCTCTACAGATCACTCTCTATAGATCACTCTCTACAGATCACTCTCTATAGATCACTCTTCACAGATCACTCTCTACAGATCACTCTCTCAAACCTCCAGTCTCCATTTTGTGGATTCACACACCTGTTGACAACATGGCGATGGGTTTGGTCGCTGTGTCGCCTGATGATGACATCATGGTTTGGATGTTTCCGGTTGCTGGTGAAATGTGAGCCCGGAGACGCAGGATGTGCCAAACCTCATTTCCTGTTTCCTGTTATCTCAGAAATAAAACCATATTTATGAGCAATATATTTAATAGACGTGAACTTTGATCTGCTTGATTCTCAGGTGTTGGAGAGGAGAAGCCTTCAGGGTCTGGTGATCGTGTTTGAACCTGCAGATTAATCATTAGATATCATCTGTATATAAATATAATAATACTTATTTAATAATAATTGATAGAATAATAATGTATAAAATATATAATAATGTACAATTAATATTTAAAAAATAATTTCATTGATATAATAATAAATATACATATTTAATAATGATAATAATATTTTAATAGTAATAATAATAATACATATTTAATAATAATAGTAATAATCCATATTTAATAATATAGTATGATTGAGTTTGTAAGTGAACGTGTCTCTGATGGAAATGACTTCAGATCAATGGAAACCCAAAGGTAATGTTTGAGCCTCACTAAATGTTCCTAACAACACAGAACTGTATTATTCCCAGTCGTCATGGTAACGTCATCAGTTGCCGGGCAGGTTTCACCTCAACAAGTTTCTGAAGCAGGAGCTCTGAGAACAGCTGAGTGCAGCGACACACACTGATAACACACACATTAGAGAGATCAATACATCACTCAGAGTTACTTTGTTACATGTTCCTCCATTAGAGAACATGTTCATTAGTTTCTTTGTAGAAAGCAGTAAACCATTGGATCTCTAGTTTCACATCAAATCCACTTTCCTCTAGTGTCTGAGACGAGTAGAAACCAATACATGTGTTTATGGAAAGACGAGAAGACGGACATTTGGGAGATGGTTTTTATTGGAAAGAGAAACACGGACAGGAAAGGGTTAACAATGCAGAGCCACTTCATGTCACGTTCACCTCTCAACCCCAAACTAAAGAGAAGGTCACAGTCCGCTGGCTATGGACACAAAACCTCCCTGCCCCTAAATAATAGCAACATTATCAAAATCACAAACTATTAAGTTTTAAAACCAATTCAAGAGAAATGTTAGAAATAAAGAAACACACTTCTGATTCATTTAGAGAAGCTCAGAAAGGGAAACAAGATCACTCACTGCTACCTGAGTGTGTGTGTGTGTGTGTGTGTGTGTGTGTGTGTGTGTGTGTGTGTGTGTGCGTGCGTGTGTGTGTGTGTGTGTGTGTGTGTGCGTGTGTGTGTGTGTGTGTGTGTGTGTGCGTGTGTGTGTGTGTGTGTGTGTGTGTGTATGTGTGTGTGTGTGTGTGTGTGTGTGTGTGTGTGTGTGTGTGTGTGTGCCACCTGTTGATGTGAAACCCAAATTATCCAAATAACTTGTTAAAATGATTCTTCTGTTTTCTAATCAATGAGTTATTGCTTGATTTCCAAACCCTAATATGATTAATATGATAGATGAATAATGATCAGTTATTGATCAGTTATTGATCAGATGATGAATAATGATCAGTTCAGAATGTGGTGGCAGCGCCCCCTGATGCAGAAACCTAAAGACACAGAACATGTTTACCTGATTCAGATCTGAACAATGCCTGAGTCAGTTCTTTGATCTGCTTCTGAAATACAGGTGAATGTTTCTAATTGGTGTTTCTGGTGTTGTGTTCCTGAAAGCATCGTGCCTTTCTGAGGTCACTCTGCAGAAGGGTTTGAACTCTAATGCTTCACCTCCAGAGGTGTTAGCTCAGCGCTGGAGGCAGGAGAGGGAGTGTTCTTCTTGCCTGAAAGGAAAAGCAGAGAAAAGTGTTCAATCCACCGCCCCGTACACAACAAGGAACTAGACCAGCAGTTTTCAAAGTGTGAGGCGCGCCTCCTCGGGGAGGGGGGGGGGGGGGGGGGGAGCCAGAGAGCTTCAGGGGAGGGGCAGCGTGAGAACAAACGAGAAACTTCAGCTAACTTTATGCGAGCGGCAACATGGATCGATTTTTAGTGAAGTGACCTAAAGTGAGAGAGGAGACAGCGTCTGGCAGAAAAGGTCACTTGCTCACTTTTGTCTGTCTGTGGAGACCGAGTTCCCCCACCTCGCCTAAAAGGCTGTAACAGTGCTCATTCCCTTCACCTCCACCTACCTGTGTGAGTGCTCATTCCCTTCACCTCCACCTACCTGTGTGAGTGCTCATTCCCTTCACCTCCACCTACCTGTGTGAGTGCTCATTCCCTTCACCTCCACCTACCTGTGTGAGTGCTCATTCCCTTCACCTCCACCTACCTGTGTGAGTGCTCATTCCCTTCACCTCCTCCTACCTGTGTGAGTGCTCATTCCCTTCACCTCCACCTACCTGTGTGAGTGCTCATTCCCTTCACCTCCACCTACCTGTGTGAGTGCTCATTCCCTTCACCTCCTCCTACCTGTGTGAGTGCTCATTCCCTTCACCTCCACCTACCTGTGTGAGTGCTGATTCCCTTCACCTCCACCTACCTGTGTGAGTGCTCATTCCCTTCACCTCCACCTACCTGTGTGAGTGCTCATTCCCTTCACCTCCACCTACCTGTGTGAGTGCTCACTCCCTTCACCTCCACCTACCTGTGTGAGTGCTCATTCTCTTCACCTCCACCTACCTGTGTGAGTGCTCATTCTCTTCACCTCCACCTGCTCATTCTCTTCACCTCCACCTACCTGTGTGAGTGCTCATTCTCTTCACCTCCACCTACCTGTGTGAGTGCTCATTCCCTTCACCTCCACCTACCTGTGTGAGTGCTCATTCTCTTCACCTCCACCTGCTCATTCTCTTCACCTCCACCTGCTCATTCTCTTCACCTCCACCTACCTGTGTGAGTGCTCATTCTCTTCACCTCCTCCTACCTGTGTGAGTGCTCATTCCCTTCACCTCCACCTACCTGTGTGAGTGCTCATTCCCTTCACCTCCACCTACCTGTGTGAGTGCTCATTCCCTTCACCTCCACCTACCTGTGTGAGTGCTCATTCCCTTCACCTCCACCTACCTGTGTGAGTGCTGATTCCCTTCACCTCCACCTACCTGTGTGAGTGCTCATTCTCTTCACCTACCTGTGTGAGTGCTCATTCTCTTCACCTCCGCCTACCTGTGTGAGTGCTCATTCCCTTCACCTCCGCCTACCTGTGTGAGTGCTCATTCCCTTCACCTCCACCTACCTGTGTGAGTGCGGCTTTTCCGCATTGACTTTGATCAAAAAGCAAGTACCGGTCAAGCAGGGGCGGATCTACCGGGGTGGCATGGGGTGGAGACTGCCCCAGCTGCCACCCCAGCTGGCAGCTTTGTTTTGAAATAAAAGTTGTGGCTCATCGGACATTTATGAGAGAAAGTCTCTAATGTCCGAGTGCAAGTGAATGCAGCACAAGACGCGAGCCTTGTAACCCCTCCAGCGTGGAAATGTGATTGGCGGCGATTTCATTTGAACGGCACGGCGCAAAACGAGAAGCATCCGGACCCAAGTACTGAAGGAACGAGGTAAGGTCTGCAGTGACAGAGCAGAGCCTGTCAGTGTGGCTGCACTCAGCATTGAATCAAAACTCACTAAAGCTTTAGATCTTAATCAGTGTGTGAGGCGTGTTGCTGAACAACATGGTAATCACTGCTTTCAGCTGTTATAGCCAACTTGATGCTCTGCTCACGGATGACTCGATGAGCGTAACAAACTCTTAAGATGATGACCTAACGTTTGTAAATATCTATTTTTCTTTGTGGGGGTCCGCCCCCAAAAAACAGTTTGAAGTCCTGAGGAAGTCAAATCAGACGGTGTGTAAAACTACACTGCCCAGCCAACAGGAAGTAACCGCTTTGATTGAACTAGGCCAGCAGGTAAGGGCTTTCCACTGGATCATAATGCCCCTGCATTATAGCAACAACAACAACAACAATAATAATAATAATAATAATTGGGAGGGGGGGCGCGGCTGTTCTTATGTTCTCTGAGGGGAGGCTCACCTTCCCACACTTTGAAAACCCCTGAACTAGACACACTGATTGTCCCTGTAGAGAACACACCAAGTGCTTTCATATCAACATCACACTGAGCTCTGAGTCTGATCTGCTACCTCAAAGCCTGACATTAAAAACCCTGAGAACTCATGAGACAAGGTTTCTGATTGGTCCCTCACCGTTCCTCTTCCTGTACACCAGGAATCCAATCACAGCGAGGAGGAGAGCGAGAGCAGCCACTGCAGCACCGATGATGATGAAGAGGAGGGGATTCCCTGAGGAGCAGAAACAACAGGAAGTCTCAATCTGAACGGAGGAAGGAAGCTTCTTCAGGATGGGCATCAGGTCTGAGGCTCCTGAAGGGCCCCTTCCTCCTCGTGGTGTCATGCTGGGTTTGTGTTGAACCCTTCTTAGTGTCTCTCCCCTGAGACCCATGTTTCAGGAGAGAGACTATGACATGTTGTCAGGGTCTGTTGACTGTTAGTAACCGTGGAGCCGTAGTGATGCAGTCTTACCTCTGTTGGTCCTGATCACAGCTGAGCCCAGTACGATGACCTGGTCCTCCTTCACCCCAGAGAGCTGGAACACACATCGGTACCTGTCCCAGTGTTTAGCGGGGAATGAGGAGACGTCCAGGTCCACGCTCATCTGGAAGGATCCGTCGTGGTTGGGCAGGATCTCTCCGTGGCCCAAGTTGTCGTGAAGCTCCTCTCCGTCTCTGGTCCAGAACATGGCGGCTCTGTCCGGGT
>NC_136908.1:905001-913909 GCF_949606895.1 Notothenia rossii | reverse complement strand
AGATAGCCCAGTGGAAGAACTACCTCACCAAGAGGTGTCCTGAGGGTCTGAAGAAGTATTTGAACCTTGGGAGGAGCGTTCTGATGAGAACAGGTAGAGTCACAGACACTCTTTTTCTCACATGTCATTTATCAGATTATCTTTGTGTACATCGCACGCAGCCTTTCATGTCCGACAAAACTCAACAGTATTTCATTTAAAGGATTTAAGACCAAACACTCAATTGCTGTGTGAGTTGGAATTAACTTTCTTTTGATCAACCAATAAATGAATGGTGCTATAGCTCTACAGAGCAGTGGAGATCATCTCATCTGCTGCTCTTCTACTCTCTTTTGGGATCAAACTTCATATTTTCATCAATATAAATGAAGTAATGACTATTTTTCAGATAAATAAATGAATTGTTAACATTGTTAAGAAAAGTCTGGAAGGAAGATATTCAAGGTGCTTCTTTAATCTGAACAACACTAAACAGTATTTGATATGAAATGATATCAAACTGAAGAAAAGTCTTTATTGAACCAATTTGACTGAAGCTCTGACTCTGTGTTCTCCTTCAGTGATGCTCACAGTACATCAGAAGTCCCTGTAGTGATATCACTGTGAGTCAATAACCTCTGAAGTGTGTTTGTGCAGACATCCCCTCAGTGTCTCTGCTCCAGAAGTCCCCCTCCTCTCCAGTCAGCTGCCACGCTACAGGTTTCTACCCGGACAGAGCCGCCATGTTCTGGTCCAGAGACGGAGAGGAGCTTCACCACGACAACGTGGGCCACGGAGAGATCCTGCCCAACCACGACGGATCCTTCCAGATGAGCGTGGACCTGGACGTCTCCTCATTCCCCGCTGAACACTGGGGCAAGTACCGATGTGTGTTCCAGCTCTCTGGGGTGAAGGAGGACCAGGTCATCGAACTGGGCTCAGCTGTGATCAGGACCAACAGAGGTAAGACTGCATCACTACGGCTCCACGGTTACTAACAGTCAGCAGACCCTGACAACATGTCATAGTCTCTCTCCTGAAACATGGGTCTCAGGGGAGAGACACTAAGAAGGGTTCAAGACAAACCCAGCATGACACCACGAGGAGGAAGGGGCCCTTCAGGAGCCTCAGACCTGATGCCCATCCTGAAGAAGCTTCCTTCCTCCGTTCAGATTGAGACTTCCTGTTGTTTCTGCTCCTCAGGGAATCCCCTCCCCCTCCCCCTCATCATCGGTGCTGCAGTGGCTGCTCTCCTCCTCCTCCTCGCTGTGATTGGATTCCTGGTGTACAGGAAGAGGAACGGTGAGCGACCAATCAGAAACCTTGTCTCATGAGTTCTCAGGGTTTTGAATGTCAGGCTTTGAGGTAGCAGATCAGACTCAGAGCTCAGTGTGATGTTGATATGAAAGCACTTGGTGTGTTCTCTACTTGGATTATCAGTGTGTCTAGTTCAGGGGTTTTCAAAGTGTGGGAAGGTGAGCCTCCCCTCAGAGAACATAAGAACAGCCGCGCCCCCCCTCCCAATTATTATTATTATTATTATTATTATTGTTGTTGCTATAATGCAGGGGTATTATGATCCAGTGGAAAGCCCTTACCTGCTGGCCTAGTTCAATCAAAGTGGTTACTTCCTGTTGGCTGAGCAGTGTAGTTTTACACACCTTCTGATTTGACTTCCTCAGGACTTCAAACTGTTTTTTGGGGACGGACCCCCACAAAGAAAAATATATATTTACACACGTTAGGTCATCATCTTAACAGTTTGTTACGCTCATCGAGTCATCCGTGAGCAGAGCATCAAGTTGGCTATAACAGCTGAAAGCAGTGATTACCATGTTGTTCAGCAACACGCCTCACAGACTGATTAAGATCTGAAGCTTTAGTGGGTTTTGATTCAATGCTGAGTGCAGCCACACTGACAGGCTCTGCTCTGTCACTGCAGACCTTACCTCGTTCCTTCAGTACTTGGGTCCGGATGCCTCACACTTTGAAAACTGCTGGTCTAGTTCCTTGTTGTGTACGGGGCGGTGGATTGAAACACTTTTCTCTGCTTTTCCTTTCAGACAAGAAGAACACTCCCTCTCCGGCCTCCAGCGCTGAGCTAACACCTCTGGAGGTGAAGCATTAGAGTTCAAACCCTTCTGCAGAGTGACCTCAGAAAGGCACCATGCTTTCAGGAACACAACACCAGAAACACCAATTAGAAACATTCACCTGTACATCAGAAGCAGATCAGAGAACTGACTCAGGGATAGTTCAGATCTGAATCAGCTCAACATGTTCTGTGTCTTTAGGTTTCTGCATCAGGGGGCGCTGCCTCCACATTCTGAACTGATCATTATTCATCTATCAAATTAATCATATTAGGGTTTGGAAATCAAGCAATAACTCATTGATTAGAAAACAGAGGAATCATTTTAACAAGTTATTTGGATCATTTGGGTTTCACATCAAAAGGTGGCACACACACACACACACACACACACACACACACACACACACACACACACACACACACACACACACACACACACACACACACACACACTCAGGTAGCAGTGAGTGATCTTGTTTCCCTTTCTGAGCTTCTCTAAATGAATCAGAAGTGTGTTTCTTTATTTCTAACATTTCTCTTGAATTGGTTTTAAAACCTAATAGTTTGTGATTTTGATAATGTTGCTATTATTTAGGGGCAGGGAGGTTTTGTGTCCATAGCCAGCGGACTGTGACGTTCTCTTTAGTTTGGGGTTGAGAGGTGAACGTGACATGAAGTGGCTCTGCATTGTTAACCCTTTCCTGTCCGTGTTTCTCTTTCCAATAAAAACCATCTCCCAAATGTCCGTCTTCTCGTCTTTCCATAAACACATGTATTGGTTTCTACTCGTCTCAGACACTAGAGGAAAGTGGATTTGATGTGAAACTAGAGATCCAATGGTTTACTGCTTTCTACAAAGAAACTAATGAACATGTTCTCTAATGGAGGAACATGTAACAAAGTAACTCTGAGTGATGTATTGATCTCTCTAATGTGTGTGTTATCAGTGTGTGTCGCTGCACTCAGCTGTTCTCAGAGCTCCTGCTTCAGAAACCTGTTGAGGTGAAATCTGCCCGGCAACTGATGACGTTACCATGACGACTGGGAATAATACAGTTCTGTGTTGTTAGGAACATTTAGTGAGGCTCAAACATTACCTTTGGGTTTCCATTGATCTGAAGTCATTTCCATCAGAGACACGTTCACTTACAAACTCAATCATACTATATTATTAAATATATATTATTACTATTATTATTAAATATGGATTATTACTATTATATTATTATTATTATTATTATTATTATTATTACTATTAACATATTATTATCATTATTAAATATGTATATTTATTATTATATTTATTAAATAAATGTTAATTGTACATTTATTTATTATTATTGTGTAAACATTTATTATTCTATTAATTCTTATTAAATAAGTATTATTATATTTATATACAGATGATATCTAATGATTAATCTGCAGGTTCAAACACGATCAGCAGACCCTGAAAGCATCTCCTCTCCAACACCTGAGAATCAAGCAGATCAAAGTTCACGTCTATTAAATATATTGCTCATAAATATGGTTTTATTTCTGAGATAACAGGAAACAGGAAATGAGGTTTGGCACATCCTGCGTCTCCGGGCTCACATTTCACCAGCAACCGGAAACATCCAAACCATGATGTCATCATCAGGCGACACAGCGACCAAACCCATCGCCATGTTGTCAACAGGTGTGTGAATCCACAAAATGGAGAGTGGAGGTTTGAGAGAGGAATAGAATCTGTTTCTGGAGGTTTTAGGAACATGTCAGGTGTAGATGGGGAAATAAAAGCCTAAAAGTTCCAGCCACAACTCAGAGAAGGCGCTTGTGGTTTTTGAAAACCTTGAGAGCGGTTACAGCGGGCATGAAGACAATGAGTCAGGATGCAGGCGACCTGCGCAAAGGGTCCAACCAACTTCCTGGGCCAGCGAGACAAGAGACAAGCTGTCCTTATGTCTCTGTTAATAAATGAAGTCTGGGCCTGGGCTCTTTTAGACGGCTTGAGGACACTTGACTTGTGAACTTGTTGCTTTTGTATTTTGACTTGGTGTCTTTGTTATTTTTTAGGATTCTTGTAATCGTCTATTTTTGTTAAAATGTTAATAAAACCGGTTTGTATTTTGTACGTTTCAACCCAACTCCTGGTCTCTCTCTCTTGTGGTCTCTGAAGGTCTCTGCTTGGTCTTAGAGTGAGGTCAGAACACCCTCCTTGGAAAAGGCTGACATTAGTTGATGATTTGGATTTGAAATTGAATAGAAACCCTGTTTCAGTTAAACTATAGTTTCACATTGGTCACTTTGGTTGATGTGGTTTTGATTGATGTTGAAATATGATATAAGCTCTGCTGATGAGGTGATGTCACTGCTGTGATATTAATGTTTGACTCTGGCTGTGTTTGATATTACTTTTGCATTGTTTTAATTGGTATAAGGGGATCAAAAGTGGGGGTTAGGGATTGTGGGTCCTGAAGCTGCCCTAATTACCAAGGGGTCTCCCAACGACACAGGGTTTCCCCTCCAGGGGCCGTTTAGATACTGCTCTGGGGTTCTACCAGCCCACCAACACCTGCTACACTACACTCCGTTCTGCTATCCTAGCGGTCGGACATCCGAGGCTGGAGTGCCTGAAATACGACGGGCAGCGTGTTGTTAGAGCCACGCTGTAAACGCCCCCCTGAGCAGATTACGGTGATCGTGTAGATTCTGGGGGTTTAGTCCTCAAAAGATTGGACAGCCGTTCACCGGAGCCTTATCAGCACCGGAGATCGGTATCGGAGACGGCCTAGATATTAACGTTGGTTCTATCGAAGTTAGATTCCTTTTCACTGCGGTTCTCTATAGCTTATAAATAAGCAATGAAATCCTTTCAGAACAAACCAATGTATTCTTGTACGTTGTTAGAAAGTGTGTTTCTCCGTGTGACTCAGAGGCAGCTCTCTCTCAGCACCCTGACTGAGGAACCTGTCGCTCCTCACCTGGTTATAAACTGATGGTGTTTGTTTTGGGTCATTGCATGTTTCTCTGTGCCGAGCAGCTTCTGCCTAACCCGTTCTCCAGCAGCTGGAAAGTCCCTGCTCTCCTTCCCTTTCTGTCTCGTGACTCAGCCGGGCTGTTCTGCTCCAGATATCTCATGTTGTATTTACTGTCTCTGAAATACAGCAACACGTGCAGACAGACTCATTCCAGGAGGTCCACGAGGCTTTGAGGTTAGCTTCCCTGTAACCTGAGACTCTGAGGCAGCAGGAACAAAAACACTCCTTTGCTCTGCAACCTCGCTTCCTCACCTCGTCTCCTTTGCTCTGCAGCGTCGCTTCCTCACCTCGTCTCCTTTGCTCTGCAACCTCGCTTCCTCACCTCGTCTCCTTTGCTCTGCAGCGTCGCTTCCTTACCTCGTCTCCTTTGCTCTGCAGCGTCGCTTCCTCACCTCGTCTCCTTTGCTCTGCAGCCTCGCTTCCTCACCTCGTCTCCTTTGCTCTGCAGCGTCGCTTCCTCACCTCGTCTCCTTTGCTCTGCAGCCTCGCTTCCTCACCTCGTCTCCTTTGCTCTGCAGCGTCGCTTCCTCACCTCGTCTCCTTTGCTCTGCAGCATCGCTTCCTCACCTCGTCTCCTTTGCTCTGCAGCGTCGCTTCCTCACCTCGTCTCCTTTGCAGCGTCGCTTCCTCACCTTGACTCCTTTGCTCTGCAGCGTCGTTTCCTCACCTCATCTCATTTGCTTTGCAGCGTGGTTTCCTCACCTCGTCTCCTTTGCTTTTCAGCGTCGCTTCCTCACCTCGTCCACTTTGCTTTGCAGCGTCGCTTCCTCACCTCGTCTCCTTTGCTTTGCAGCGTCGCTTCCTCACCTCGTCTCATTTAGTTTAACAATGAGTTCAAACAGACAGGAAACATGCTGTAACAACTATTAGAAAAGTATTAAAAAGTGCCATTAATCATGAGCACAGATACATGTATATACAGTATATTTGACCATCTTCAATTACAACCCACTACAGTTCAGTACTTCTACTTTCACTAAGTATATGATCTGAGTACTTCTACTTTTACTAAGTACATGGTCTGAGTACTTCTACTTTCACCAAGTACATGATCTGATTACTTCTACTTTTACTAAGTACATGGTCTGAGTACTTCTACTTTCACTAAGTACATGATCTGATTACTTCTACTTTTACTAAGTACATGGTCTGAGTACTTCTACTTTCACTAAGTACATGATCTGAGTACTTCTACTTTCACTAAGTACATGGTCTGAGTACTTCTACTTTTACTAAGTACATGATCTGATTACTTCTACTTTGACTAAGTACATGGTCTGAGTACTTCTACTTTCACTAAGTACATGGTCTGAGTACTTCTACTTTTACTAAGTACATGATCTGAGTACTTCTCCCCTCTCTGTCTGTTGCTGCTTCCCTCCAGGATCGATAAAGCTCTTATCTTGATTGAAATGTGGTTGTATAAAACGTGATCAGGTATTTGTATTGATCAGGTATTTGTATTGATCAGGTATTTGTATTTGATCAGGTATTTGTATTGATCAGGTATTTGTATTTGATCAGGTATTTGTATTGATCAGGTATTTGTATTGATCAGGTATTTGTATTGATCAGGTAGATGTTGATGCTGTTCTCTCTTCAGGTGAACCCCCGCTGTCTCTCTGGGACTCCCCTCATTTCCCCTGAGTGACAGTGCACTATTTATTTCCTGCTGCGCAGTTCACAGTCTGAGTCTGAGCAACAGCTCCCCTGCTGGTTGAGTTCGGAACTGTTCCCAGCAGTCACGTGATTTCCTGTAAACAGTCCGACCAGCAGGAGGGGAAATCCATCCATGGGTGAAACCACTGCTCCTGAGCGCCATCTAGTGGGAACAACTGGAACTTAAACAATAAAGACGTGTGCAGATCTTCATGTCTCCAGTGTGTGGTTCAGGTCCAGAGGAAGAGAAGCTTCATCACAGCAGGGGACAGGAGAGGGTTTTAGGGTCAGAACCAGAGCACATTCTCACACTGTTTTCACCACACCTCCTTATTTATTGATTGTAAATATTCTACTTGTCATCGGTGTGAACGGACATGATGAGAACCCAAAGTGTAATGATAGAAATGTAGAGTAGTATTATAATTATAATATACAATAATATAATAAAATGTCAGAATTCTTTAAAAACTAAAATTCAAAATGATTAAAGTTAGATTTTGGAAAAAAAGTTTTTTTTAAACTCAAAATGATAAGAAAAAGCCAGATACTGAACCGTGTGTGTGTGTGTGTGTGTGTGTGTGTGTGTGTGTGTGTGTGTGTGTGTGCGTGTGTGTGTGTGTGTGTGTGTGTGTGTGTGTGTGTGTGTGTGTGTGTGTGTGTGTGTGTGTGTGTGTGTGTGTGTGTGTGTGTGTGTGTGTGTGTGTGTGTGTGTGTGTGTGTGTGTGTGTGTGTGTGTGTGTGTGTGTGTGTGTGTGTGTGTGTGTGTGTGTGTGTGTGTGTGTGTGTGTGTGTGTGTGTGTGTGTGTGTGTGTGTGTGCGTGTGAGTGAGTGTGTGTGAGTGATTGTGTGACTGTGCGTGTGTGTGTGAGTGATTTGTGTGAGTGTGTGTGTGTGTGTGTGTGGTGTGTGTGTGTGTGTAGAGAGAGAGAGAGAGAGAGAGAGAGAGAGAGAGAGAGAGAGAGAGAGAGAGAGAGAGAGAGTGTACTTCTCCCAGAATAAAAACAGAATACTGTCTGTCTGTTGCTGCTTCCCTCCAGGATCAATAAAGCTTATCTTGATTGAACTGTGGTTGTATAAAACGTGAAGGTATTTGTATTGATCAGGTATTTGTATTGATCAGGTATTTGTATTGATCAGGTATTTGTATTGATCAGGTATTTGTATTTGATCAGGTATTTGTATTGATCAGGTAGATGTTGATGCTGTTCTCTCTTCAGGTGAACCCCCGCTGTCTCTCTGGGACTCCCCTCATTTCCCCTGAGTGACAATGCACTATTTATTTCCTGCTGCGCAGTTCACAGTCTGAGTCTGAGCAACAGCTCCCCTGCTGGTTGAGTTCGGAACTGTTCCCAGCAGTCACGTGATTTCCTGTAAACAGTCCGACCAGCAGGAGGGGAAATCCATCCATGGGTGAAACCACTGCTCCTGAGCGCCATCTAGTGGGAACAACTGGAACTTAAACAATAAAGACGTGTGCAGATCTTCATGTCTCCAGTGTGTGGTTCAGCCAGGGTCGGCGTCATGGGGGGTCATTCGCGGGCCATGCCCCCCCAAATGAGTCACTGTCTCCCCCCAACGCAGGGCGGGCAAGCCTTGCTACTTTGCCGTTTTCTGAAAAAGTGAGAACGTTTCCTCTAAAAGTTTTTTGTGTGAAATAAATCAAAAATAAATAATATAAAACACAGCTTGAGGTGTGCTCACTGCTGCTCTCTGATTGGTGTTTTGCTTGACCAATGACCCCCGACCTTTGTTTTATTATCATTACGTGGCTGTGTGTTTAGATGAAAGCCCAGTGGCGATCTGTTCATCTGTTATACTGATTATACAGTAAAGCCATCGAAAATAATATGATATACAGTGAGGTAAAGACTCTCTCAATGTTTAGATAGTTCACTTTAGTTTAAGTTACCTCAGTGGGTCTCAAACGGTTTGGTCACCATTTATGTAAACAAGTATTTGCGAGGCCCACCTTTATATGATCATTATAGTTATTAAACAATAAGAGAATAAATGAAAAACAGCTATGAAATACTATATGACAGTAAAACAAGAATAAAGTTTAAAAGGGGAGTGATTAGTCAAATATCCATAAAGAAAAAGTACATCTGTTTACAGTTCTGTTTTATATGGGTGTTGAGAGATGTAGGCT
>NC_136908.1:877501-900001 GCF_949606895.1 Notothenia rossii | reverse complement strand
GACACATGTTGATGTAGAAGAGACATGAGGAAGAGGGGACACATGTTGATGAAGAAGAGACATGAAGAAGAGGGGACACATGTTGATGTAGAAGAGACATGAAGAGGGGACACATGTTGATGTAGAAGAGACATGGAGAAGAGGGGACACATGTTGATGTAGAAGAGACATGGAGAAGAGGGGACACATGTTGATGTAGGAGAGACATGGAGAAGAGGGGACACATGTTGATGAAGAAGAGACATGAAGAAGAGGGGACACATGTTGATGAAGAAGAGACATGAAGAAGAGGGGACACATGTTGATGTAGAAGAGACATGAAGAGGGGACACATGTTGATGTAGAAGAGACATGGAGAAGAGGGGACACATGTTGATGTAGGAGAGACATGAAGAAGAGGGGACACATGTTGATGTAGAAGAGACATGGAGAAGAGGAGACACATGTTGATGTAGGAGAGACATGGAGAAGAGGGGACACATGTTGATGAAGAAGAGACATGGAGAAGAGGGGACACATGTTGATGTAGGAGAGACATGGAGAAGAGGGGACACATGTTGATGTAGAAGAGACATGGAGAAGAGGGGACACATGTTGATGAAGAAGAGACATGAAGAAGAGGGGACACATGTTGATGTAGAAGAGACATGAAGAGGGGACACATGTTGATGTAGAAGAGACATGGAGAAGAGGGGACACATGTTGATGTAGAAGAGACATGGAGAAGAGGAGACACATGTTGATGTAGGAGAGACATGAAGAAGAGGGGACACATGTTGATGTAGAAGAGACATGGAGAAGAGGAGACACATGTTGATGTAGGAGAGACATGGAGAAGAGGGGACACATGTTGATGTAGAAGAGACATGGAGATGAGGGGACACATGTTGATGTAGAAGAGACATGGAGAAGAGGGGACACATGTTGATGTAGAAGAGACATGGAGAAGAGGGGACACATGTTGATGTAGAAGAGGGGACACATGTTGATGTAGAAGAGGGGACACATGTTGATGTAGAAGAGGGGACACATGTTGATGTAGAAGAGACATGGAGAAGAGGGGACACATGCTGATGTAGAAGAGGGGACACATGTTGATGTAGAAGAGGGGACACATGTTGATGTAGAAGAGGGGACACATGTTGATGTAGAAGAGGGGACACATGTTGATGTAGAAGAGGGGACACATGTTGATGTAGAAGAGACATGGAGAAGAGGGGACACATGTTGATGTAGAAGAGACATGGAGAAGAGGGGACACATGCTGATGTAGAAGAGGGGACACATGTTGATGTAGAAGAGGGGACACATGTTGATGTAGAAGAGACATGGAGAAGAGGGGACACATGTTGATGTAGAAGAGACATGGAGAAGAGGGGACACATGCTGATGTAGAAGAGGGGACACATGTTGATGTAGAAGAGGGGACACATGTTGATGTAGAAGAGGGGACACATGTTGATGTAGAAGAGACATGAAGAAGAGGGGACACATATTGATGTAGAAGAGACATGAAGAAGAGGGGACACATGTTGATGTAGAAGAGACATGGAGAAGAGGGGACACATGTTGATGTAGAAGAGACATGAGGAAGTGGATTCTGTATAATAGGAGACCTTTGAGACGTCCACAGGAAACAGGAAGAGAGAACCGTCTACATGTCGGCGTCTCCGTCGTACGCCAGCGTCAGAGGCTTCAGTCTGTTGTTCATCTGACGCCGCTGAGGCTTCTTTGGCTTTTTGCTGCAGAGAAAGATAAGAGAAAGAAGTTCAGAGAGTCTGATCCCTGCCGGGTGGAAGCCGGTGGGAAGGTGCGCTGAGTTTGAGATGGTGGAAAATGAAGGAGTGGAAACATGAGAGAACAATGTGAAGGTGGACCAGGAGGTGGCGCCAGAGGAAAGGTAATAACATAATGTCAACATGCAGGGAGGAAACTGAGGCTGTGAAACACGTCCAGGTATTTGTGATGTATTTAGAGTCTCGTGTATTTAGAGTCTCATGTATATAGAGTCACATGTATTTAGAGTCTCATGTATTTAGAGTCTCATGTATTTAGAGTCACGAGAGTCTCATGTATTTAGAGTCTCATGTATTTAGAGTCTCATGTATTTAGAGTCTCATGTATTTAGAGTCTCGAGAGTCTCATGTATTTAGAGTCTCATGTATTTAGAGTCACGAGAGTCTCATGTATTTAGAGTCTCATGTATTTAGAGTCTCATGTATTTAGAGTCTCATGTGTTTAGAGTCTCATGTGTTTAGAGTCTCATGTGTTTAGAGTCTCAAGTATTTAGAGTCTCATGTATTTAGAGTCACATGTATTTAGAGTCTCATGTATTTAGAGTCACATGTATTTAGTCAAGTATTTAAAGTCTCATGTATTTAGAGTCACGAGAGTCTCATGCATTTAGAGTCTCATGCATTTAGAGTCTCATGTATTTAGAGTCTCATGTATTTAGAGTCTCATGTATTTAGAGTCTCATGTGTTTAGAGTCTCATGTATTTAGAGTCTCATGTATTTAGAGTCTCATGTGTTTAGAGTCTCATGTATTTAGAGTCTCATGTATTTAGAGTCTCATGTGTTTAGAGTCTCATGTATTTAGAGTCTCATGTGTTTAGAGTCTCAAGTATTTAGAGTCTCATGTATTTAGAGTCTCATGTATTTAGAGTCTCATGTATTTAGAGTCACATGTATTTAGAGTCTCATGTATTTAGAGTCTCATGTATTTAGAGTCTCATGTATTTAGAGTCACATGTATTTAGTCAAGTATTTAGAGTCTCATGTATTTAAAGTCTCATGTATTTAGAGTCAAGAGAGTCTCATGCATTTAGAGTCTCATGTATTTAGAGTCTCATGTGTTTAGAGTCTCATGTATTTAGAGTCTCATGTATTTAGAGTCTCATGTATTTAGAGTCTCATCTCATGTATTTAGAGTCACATGTATTTAGAGTCTCATGTATTTAGAGTCACATGTATTTAGTCAAGTATTTAGAGTCTCATGTATTTAAAGTCTCATGTATTTAGAGTCACGAGAGTCTCATGCATTTAGAGTCTCATGTATTTAGAGTCTCATGTGTTTAGAGTCTCATGTATTTAGAGTCTCATGTATTTAGAGTCTCATGTGTTTAGAGTCTCATGTGTTTAGAGTCTCATGTATTTAGAGTCAAATGTATTGTATTATTATTATTGTGTTTTATTTACAATGAAAACATGCAGTTTGCTTTTAGTTAGTGAAACATTTTCCTGTATTTTTCTTGAACCTAAAAAGAAAATTTGATTATAATCTTAATTTATTTATGGTAAAAATTGAAGGTAATATATTTTGTATTGTATTTTATTCCCAATAACACGTCTGTATTTTTGATTGCATTGACAATAAAACCTTGTTGTTTTAAAAAGTATCGAACAGTTTAATTTCTAAATATAGATTTTCATATAAAGAATCGAGAATTATGACTTTTTTCCAAGAAGTTTGACGTGGTCCAATAAATATGACTTTTTTTCAGAATTAATACTTTTTTCCAGATTTCAGATTTTTCTCAGAATTCAATTTTTCTTGACGAATTGACTTTTTTCCAAGAATTAGGAGTTGTTCAAGAAATCTGACTTTTTTCCCCAGAGTTCAGATTTGTTTCTGAACCTTACTGTTTGGTATTCACAGGTGTGTGAGGTGTGCTGGATGGATCTAACTCTCACCTGCAGGAATGATCCTCTGAATGAGGCACGGATTAATTTAGGCACTAATGAAGGTGAGGCAAAGAGAGGTGAAGAAGTGAAGTCTAAGTGATGAGGGTCTCAAAGGGAGGAGGGGGAGGAGGAGGGGGAGGAGGGGGAGGAGGTGGGGGTTGTTGTAGCAGCGCCTCAAGATGTAGTTGTTGTTGGTCGTGCTCCTCTCTCTGGCAGGCGGGGCAGGTGTAGGGCAGGGAGAGGGGGTCCACCCAGAACCCCTCCTCTGATGGAGGCTTTGAGCCCGACGTGCAGACAAAGCAACAACAGCTATAACTGAGGTGATAAAGGAATGAATAATGAAATGAAGAGGACAAATGAAATGAAAAGCAGTGATGAAATGGAGGTTAAGTCTCTACGGACCTTTGTCTAAGAATTTCGACTTTATTCTGAATTTTGTATTTTTTTCAAGAATTGTCTTTTTTCCCCAAATGCTGATTTTATCCAAGAGCTTTTGTCTTTTCCCCTAGATTTATAATTTGTCTGAGAATGAACTTTTTCCAATAATTCAGACTTTTTATTTTTATTTTTATCATTTCTTCACGAATTGACTTTTTCCCCCCAAAATTCAGTGTCTTTCAGCATGATGATTTTATCAAAGAGTTTTTGAAATTTTTCCCAGATTCATGATTTTTCTTAGAATGCTGTTTGTGTCCAAGAATTATAATTGTTCAAAGAATTTTGACTTTTTTTTCAGATTTGTTCTCTTTTTTTCAAGAATGTCTTTTTTGTCTTTTTTTCGAGAATTTATTTTTTGTCTTTTTTTCGAGAATTTATTTTCCTCCAGAACAAGAATTATGAGTTTTCAAGGTTTCTGAATTTTTTTCAGTAATTTTAAATTTTTCTCAGAATTCTCACTTTTTTCTCAGAATTCTCACTTTTTTCTCAGAATTCTCACTTTTCCCCTGAATTCAGACTTTGGCTTCTGACGAGTGCAGAAATGCACTGATGGCATCCTGATAATTCATCTTACTTTTTATTTTTGTTCATCTTGAAGTCTTTTTTCAAAACAAACGAGTTCATCATCATTCTCACCTCCATTACATCACTGACTGCAGGTTGATGAAACATGCATGATGAATAATAAAGTGATGAAGAGACGAAGTACAGACAGACGGTTATATCATAATATAAGTGTTGGTACGTTACCATGCTAAATACGTCATGGAGATGATGAAGACGAGCAAAACAAACGCTCCTGCTGCTACTCCGTACACCCAGGTCTTCATTTTCCCATCTGCAGAAAACACACACACACACACACACACACACACACACACACACACACACACACACACACACACACACACACACACACACACACACACACACACACACACACACACACACACACACACACACACACACACACACACACACACACACATTACATATACTGTAGGAATAGCATGTCTGGCATGCAGTTCCCTGTTTAACCTGAAGGGGGCAGTATAGTCACACATTAGTGAGGATGTGATATTTAGTAACTGAATTATCTTCATCACACACACACACACCAGAAACTGATTCAACACCAGTTTAAAATGTGTTATTTAACATATCTATAAATGTGTAATCATCACACTGTCACATGTATGTATGAGCCAGAGAAAAATAAAAATAAACTATGAATAAATACTCTCTTTAATCGACTATAGCTTATCTAATTGTATTCAAAAATAATAGTATTCAATTAAAATACTTTACATTAAATACAATATTATCATAAATGTATTCATTTATTTTGTATTTATTTACTTCAAAAAAGAGCAACTGTCACTGAGCAACCTTTCCCCCCAGGATAAATAAAGTCATCTTATATTATATGAGTTTTTAGTTCTTTACACATTTTAGTTATTTCAATTAGCGCTATACTATAGAGGATTATTTGATTCGAAAATATTAAAATAAAGCTTTTCAGAAACATAAATGCCATTTTTTACATTTTCTTCCACTTTTATAAAACAAAAATATTTATTTGTTCTTTCCCATTTGATTTCCTCCTTTTTTCCTTCTCTGTAGTTTCTTCCTCTCTTCCTTCCACTATTTGCTTTTCTCTTTCCTCTCGTTGTTTCATCATCCTGTATTTTTTTTTATCCTTTTGTTGTTATTCTGGATTTTCTCCCCCTTTCCACCTCATTTTCATTTCCCCTTCTTCCAACTTCTTTTCCCATTATTTCCCTTTTTGTATTTGTCCTCCTTTCTTCTATTCTTTCCTCCCTTCACTCTAATTCCTCCCCCTCCTTCTTTTATAGCTGAGTTAGCGATCATTCTGTGTTCTCAGCAATTACACACATTTCCACAAATTGCATTAGTTTGAATATATTGTAAAGGAGTTCAGGCTTAATGAGATTTCCTTCGGTGGGAGGCAGGTCATTTTCTCAAATTACAATAAACATTACATCAACAGTTATAGGATCATTCCTAAAGCTGTTTTGTTTGAAGATATTGTATTTTTACCCTACAGAAGTAATACAATACATTATTTACTGTCTAAACTTGATTCTTATTTATATTTTTGATTCCTTCCCTTCCATTTTTCATATTATTATGAAGTTAATATGTGTTCAGCATGATTGCACACATTGTGTGAGGTAAACTCACGAAATGTGTGTATGTTTGTTTTTCTACCCTTCTGAGGACCGATCATGGAAAAACAACCCATTCTGTGAGGACATTTATGTTTTGTGTGCTGTTGTGGCTAGGGCTGCAACAAACAACTAATTTGATAATCGATTAATGAAATGATTAATCGATTATTTGGATCGTTAAAGTTTTAACTGTACTACTACTTATATCGATACTGCTTATCGATCCGGTCCTTTTAACAATAGTATTAACGGTTCTTTTGACAAGAAATAAGGTAAACTAACTAAACAAATTGTTAACAAAACTAACATTGCTTTTTATTTTAATTAAATGCATAATATTTCACATCAAAAGAAACAACAATGTTTTAACAAATCGTATTAAATAATCTGATGACAGAACTGTAAACAGAATAGCTGAAACTTTAACAAAATAAATAACTCAGTTACCTCTAATCATTAACCCATGTTTTTATAACTGATTTAACTCTGTGTGTTGCTGCTAGCATACATAACACCTGACGGGGAAACGTTCCTCGTGGACGGGGCTACAGAGCTTCTAGAAAGACAGTGGAACCCGGTGCATTCCTCCGTCTGGATGTGGAGCACTTTGCTAAATGTTTAGACATATTGCTTGTGTTACCGCCCTCACATGATAAACTCTTATTGAACTTTAGGCAACGAGCATCGAGACGGGTAAAGTTCAACCACACCTCGGAGCGCGTTCTCTCCGCCTTCTCCGCAGTGTGTGTGTGTTGCTGCATGTAGCAGAGTGTGTGTGTGTAAACTGCCCCGCCCCCTCGCAAGCAGGCGGGGGAGAGATCTCTTGTCTGAATTGGGAAGATCGAAAATACATTATAGACGCATTTTGTAGTCATATTGCATATTAGAAACTGAGTTGGCGACACTAAGACCGTGATATAATGTTTATGTAGGAATAATACATGACATATGTTTTAAATGTCTCCTGTACCGATAAAAAAGAGCGATAACGTTGGAGCTTAACGGGGTGTAGAACACATGTGATGACGTCACCAACGAATCGACGACTGAATTAGTTGCCAACTAATTTGGTCATCGATTTTAATCGATTAAGTCGATTAGTTGTTGCACCCCTAGTTGTGGCCTCCTGATGGAATATACTTCAAAATATCTTTGGGACATACGTAAGTGTTTCCTCTCATGTTACCTGGTCCAAAGGGCTGCAGGAACCAGGTGCGCCCCCCTCTGCCTGGGGAGCCGGCTTCAGGCAGGGTGGGGTTGAAGCCCCGGATCGTCTTCACGTCGGCCCGGTTGTCTCCGGCCGTCGGGATCTCCAACACCGGGATTACCGTGCACTGATCCAAGACCCCGTCAGAGGTCATGACTTCGGTGTAGCCGTCCTCACAGCCGCACACCCCCGCCTGGATAAGGGAGGAGGAGGATAGGGAGGTTAAACACAAAGATACAACTGACTTATAACTCGTAAAACATCTGCAGTTACTTTAAAGTTGCGATGCCTTTGTGAAAAACCGAAGTCATTCATGAACTCTTTCCTAAGATACAGCTGTGAAACATGTGGGTTCACCATGTAAAGCAGCCTTGCCTCTCTTGAAAGGCGCTATACAAATTGAATCTATTAATATTATTATTATTATTATTATTATTATTATTATTATTGTTAATAAGGTAAGACATGGTATTGCATTTTTAAAATAATATCCTAATCTTACACACATGTTTTTTCAAGTTTACCAGGTTCTTGACATTTACTGTTTTTAGCTGGACTCGTTATGTTTTACTTTACCTCTATTTAAGATTACAGAGCAGTAAGGAAGACAATACATATATATATAATAATAATAATAATAATAATAATAATAATAATAATAATAATAATACATGGGATTTGTATGGCGCTTTTCCTGATGCTCAAACACGCTCTGACAATCAGAACAGAAACAAAACTAAGAAAAACAAAAAACCCAAACAATAGTCCAAATCCAAGTGTGAGTAAAATGGGAGGTTTGTTGATCAGAGTCTGAAAGCTAGAGTGAATACGTGAGGTTTGAGAGATGTTTGGAAAGATGTAAGAATGTTGGCCTTCCTGATGTGGCTGGGTGTTCACTGGAGGTGATTGATGCAGAAAGGGGAGAGTCACATACAAAAAGAGAGAGAGGGGAAAAACAAACCGGGCTCAGGGGAAGTCGGGCTGAAAGGTCGCGAATGGAGACCAGGTCAAAAAACATTCAGGCTTTTTTGGGGAGCTGAATTCAAGTTTCAGAAACAAACCTCTAATGGTTTTGTAGGTCACAGCTTCATTGATGCTATCTGTATTACTGTTTTATATGAGCGCCAACAGGATTCCCTTTTTGTTTCCTCATACCTCATGCAATGACAAAAAAGGAAATTCATTCTGTTTTATTTGGTCTTGGGCCAAGAGGGCAAAAAGAGTTTAAAATGAAACACAATAATTATTCTAATCTTTGCTAATCAATGGTGGAGAAGGTACTCAGAGCATGTTCTTGGATAAAAGTGATAACGATGTTGAGATACTGAAATGTTAACCATCATATGTTAAATAAAGGTTTTTCATACGTTTTCCACGATGCGTTTTTTGTGGTGTGGCAAGAAAGTACTTTGGTAAAGTACAAGTACCTCAAAGTACAGCACTCGAGTGAATGTACTTCGTGACTTGCCATCACTGAACATGAGTGATGACCTGTGCAAAATGCAAACAAAACCTGGACAGCAAATCAAAGCAGAACAGAAGAAAAGACATTCTGAATAAACCCGGATGGATGAAGTGAAACCGCAGGGGGGAGAGACGATTAGGAAGGGGAGAGAGAGAGAGAGAGAGAGAGAGAGAGAGAGAGGGAGGAGAGACGATTAGGAAGGACATCTTGAGGAATGTATTGCCACTCTCCCAAAACCAGCTCTGTGACCCTGATTAACGTCTCCACCTCCCTAAATGCCTTTCTTAAACTAGTTCTCTATCTGTGGTTTGATTTGAATGCACCTCAACACCAAGTCCAGTTCCTCGTATGAGTCGACCGACCTGGAGATAAACCTGATTCTGATTCTGAGGACGAACCCCAACGCGATACACATATAGAGGCTTCGGTTCAAAGAGATCAGAGCATTTAGTTCCCTTTATATCACCAAGCTGTGACTAAGGGGTCAAAGGTCTCCGAGGTACAGCACGGTAAAAGTCATGCAGTCTTTTGAAGGAAAAGACAAATGTAGAGATCAGTTCAGGTGTAAGATCTTACAGCACTTTAACACATCGTTGAGCCACGATGATTCATCTGTAAAGTCTCACTCTGAAGCGGCTGCTGTTTGTGAGACACCCCCCTCCTCCACACCTCTCTCTGAATCCCTCAGCCCCTCACCCAGCAGGGGGTCCCCACCCCCATTGGTCTCTGGAGGATAATCGTGATCTGCAAACAGAACGTGCAGCCGCAGACTGAGCAGGGAGGAAATCATTCACATCTCCTCAGAGGCGAACAAAGGGAGGTTCAGCAGCGAGCGAGACATCTTATAAATATCTGGGTTCAGTCTCTGGAGAGAGTCTGAACTTACCCACAATCCTCTGTTCCTGCAGACACCTTCTAGCAACCACATGCTTAAACAAACTATTAATATTCAGTTCAGGGTGCAGAGTGCCTCGTGGCGCATAATGGAGCCGTAACAACCTCACCCTCCTAGGTGTCTTTTTACGCTGTCAGTGCAGATATAGTATCTGAGCTTTGGTTTGAAAACTGATTCTCCAAACTCAATGCTGTGAAATGTTTCTTACCGTTAGCAACCGTGGAGGAACTGGACATCGTTAAAAATAAGCAAATAACATTGAGTCGCTTAAAGCAGGTTTCTTTGAGTCTCTCTTCAGCCTCGTTGTGTTTCTGCCAAACATTAGCAGCTGTGATTCGAAGCTGCAGGCCAGGTGTGTTCAGAGAGGATAATGGGGAACGCTTAGCAACAGGTGGCAGCATCATGAGAGTCAGATTACTCTGCTTTCTTTCCTCTCATCTTTTCTCCTTTTCTGTTTCTTTAAACCGTCCAGATGCACAGCTTTCCTCCCAGCGGGGGGTCAGCAGCCTCCAGAAACACCTTCTCTCCTCCAAACAGAGACGCTTTGAACCACGGAGGCATTTCCAACCCGGTTAAAAGAAGTTGGAGAGGCTGCAAAGCGTCCAGTCTGTGGCTGAGACTACAAGCCAGAGTGAACTTTGGTTGTTTTGTTGATTCCCTTGAAGGCTACAGCGCTAGGTATCAAAACCATGACATGTTCCGTTCCAATCAGCTGACTCTTTTTGCCAAGCAAGCACCAAGAGCCAAGAGCAGCACATATCGGGGGCTCGTCCGGGATGAACAGTTCAAAACGAGTACGCTCAGAGTGAAACGTTGCTGTAGACGTCAGGCTTCAATTCAATCTCGCTCCGTAAATCTCTATCGGGCTCAAACAGAGGAACATCAAACTGGTTCTAACTGGTTCTTTAACGGTTTGCAATTTGAACCAACTACGAATTGACACTCGTCACTTCAACACAGTTTCTCCTTTGTTAGCTGGATTTATAACACTCACACTGTACTTTTCATGTTTGTTTGTATATTTAATTGAATATTCCACTCCATGCAAACTTGAAGTAAATAATATCCTGCTTATATTGTGTGAACAGAGGACGGCCCTTCAGCAGCGTTTTGATTTCTCAGTTTAGAGATCTTTTCTCTTCAGGGTCATTTCTTACTCTCTAATGCCGGTTTATTTCTAGTTCGAGATGTTTCTATTTTAGAATTGTTTTATTTCTAATTTGTTATTATGTGCAATGCCTTGCTTTGTTTCATGCTGCAAATGTTTCCTAAATTGTGATTAATAAAGTACATCTTCATCTCTTCATCACGTTATTTTAAAAACATTTTGTATGATTGTTTTTATTTTTCATTCTGTTTAGTCTTTATTTTTACCTCGTGTGAATCCTGTTTTTCCCTCTGACCTATAAACGCCTGCATTTCCCCAAGGGGATAAATAAAGTTCCATCTTATCTCGTTGTCTTTACGACAGACTTTAATCATAACTCATGTTTGTGGAAAAAGACGACAAGAGACGCCACAAGAAGTCCAGGTATGTTTCCCATGCAGTGGCAGCATGGGGACGGACAGGAAGTGACCACAGGCGTTTGAGACATCCGTCAGAACTCACCTCTGTGCACAGGGAGCGGGGCTTGGTGCAGGGCGGACTGCAGGACCGGTCTGATATCGGCTCGGTGGTCATCGGGCATCCACCTGCAGAGCAAAGAGACGTCACATGTTACAGGTCTCCTATCAAGAGTCCACTTCCTCATGTCTCAACATGTGTCCCCTCTTCTCCATGTCTCTTCTACATCAACATGTGTCCCCTCTTCTTCATGTCTCTTCTACATCAACATGTGTCCCCTCTTCTTCATGTCTCTTCTACATCAACATGTGTCCCCTCTTCTTCATGTCTCTTCTACATCAACATGTGTCCCCTCTTCTCCATGTCTCTTCTACATCAACATGTGTCCCCTCTTCTTCATGTCTCTTCTACATCAACATGTGTCCCCTCTTCTTCATGTCTCTTCTACATCAACATGTGTCCCCTCTTCTTCATGTCTCTTCTACATCAACATGTGTCCCCTCTTCTCCATGTCTCTTCTACATCAACATGTGTCCCCTCTTCTTCATGTCTCTTCTACATCAACATGTGTCCCCTCTTCTTCATGTCTCTTCTACATCAACATGTGTCCCCTCTTCTTCATGTCTCTTCTACATCAACATGTGTCCCCTCTTCTTCATGTCTCTTCTACATCAACATGTGTCCCCTCTTCTCCATGTCTCTTCTTCATCAACATGTGTCCCCTCTTCTCCATGTCTCTTCTACATCAACATGTGTCCCCTCTTCTTCATGTCTCTTCTACATCAACATGTGTCCCCTCTTCTTCATGTCTCTTCTACATCAACATGTGTCCCCTCTTCTCCATGTCTCTTCTACATCAACATGTGTCCCCTCTTCTCCATGTCTCTTCTACATCAACATGTGTCCCCTCTTCTCCATGTCTCTTCTACATCAACATGTGTCCCCTCTTCTTCATGTCTCTTCTACATCAACATGTGTCCCCTCTTCTTCATGTCTCTTCTACATCAACATGTGTCCCCTCTTCTTCATGTCTCTTCTACATCAACATGTGTCCCCTCTTCTTCATGTCTCTTCTACATCAACATGTGTCCCCTCTTCTTCATGTCTCTACTACATCAACATGTGTCCCCTCTTCTCCATGTCTCTTCTACATCAACATGTGTCCCCTCTTCTTCATGTCTCTTCTACATCAACATGTGTCCCCTCTTCTTCATGTATCTTCTACATCAACATGTGTCCCCTCTTCTTCATGTCTCTTCTACATCAACATGTGTCCCCTCTTCTTCATGTCTCTTCTACATCAACATGTGTCCCCTCTTCTTCATGTCTCTTCTACATCAACATGTGTCCCCTCTTCTTCATGTCTCTTCTACATCAACATGTGTCCCCTCTTCTTCATGTCTCTTCTACATCAACATGTGTCCCCTCTTCTTCATGTCTCTTCTACATCAACATGTGTCCCCTCTTCTTCATGTCTCTTCTTCATCAACATGTGTCCCCTCTTCTCCATGTCTCTCTACATCAACATGTGTCCCCTCTTCTTCATGTCTCTTCTACATCAACATGTGTCCCCTCTTCTCCATGTCTCTTCTACATCAACATGTGTCCCCTCTTCTCCATGTCTCTTCTACATCAACATGTGTCCCCTCTTCTTCATGTCTCTTCTACATCAACATGTGTCCCCTCTTCTCCATGTCTCTTCTACATCAACATGTGTCCCCTCTTCTTCATGTCTCTTCTACATCAACATGTGTCCCCTCTTCTCCATGTCTCTTCTACATCAACATGTGTCCCCTCTTCTTCATGTCTCTTCTACATCAACATGTGTCCCCTCTTCTCCATGTCTCTTCTACATCAACATGTGTCCCCTCTTCATCATGTCTCTTCTACATCAACATGTGTCCCCTCTTCTTCATGTCTCTTCTACATCAACATGTGTCCCCTCTTCTTCATGTCTCTTCTACATCAACATGTGTCCCCTCTTCTTCATGTCTCTACTACATCAACATGTGTCCCCTCTTCTCCATGTCTCTTCTACATCAACATGTGTCCCCTCTTCTTCATGTCTCTTCTACATCAACATGTGTCCCCTCTTCTTCATGTCTCTACTACATCAACATGTGTCCCCTCTTCTTCATGTCTCTTCTACATCAACATGTGTCCCCTCTTCTTCATGTCTCTTCTACATCAACATGTGTCCCCTCTTCTCCATGTCTCTTCTTCATCAACATGTGTCCCCTCTTCTCCATGTCTCTCTACATCAACATGTGTCCCCTCTTCTTCATGTCTCTACTACATCAACATGTGTCCCCTCTTCTTCATGTCTCTTCTACATCAACATGTGTCCCCTCTTCTCCATGTCTCTTCTTCATCAACATGTGTCCCCTCTTCTCCATGTCTCTCTACATAAACATGTGTCCCCTCTTCTTCATGTCTCTTCTACATCAACATGTGTCCCCTCTTCTTCATGTCTCTACTACATCAACATGTGTCCCCTCTTCTTCATGTCTCTTCTACATCAACATGTGTCCCCTCTTCTTCATGTCTCTTCTTCATCAACATGTGTCCCCTCTTCTCCATGTCTCTCTACATCAACATGTGTCCCCTCTTCTTCATGTCTCTTCTACATCAACATGTGTCCCCTCTTCTCCATGTCTCTTCTACATCAGCATGTGTCCCCTCTTCTTCATGTCTCTTCTACATCAACATGTGTCCCCTCTTCTTCATGTCTCTACTACATCAACATGTGTCCCCTCTTCTTCATGTCTCTTCTACATCAACATGTGTCCCCTCTTCTTCATGTCTCTTCTACATCAACATGTGTCCCCTCTTCTCCATGTCTCTTCTACATCAACATGTGTCCTCTCTTCCTCATGTCTCTTCTACATCAACATGTGTCCCCTCTTCTTCATGTCTCTACTACATCAACATGTGTCCCCTCTTCTTCATATCTCTTCTACATCAACATGTGTCCCCTCTTCTTCATGTCTCTTCTACATCAACATGTGTCCCCTCTTCTTCATGTCTCTTCTACATCAACATGTGTCCCCTCTTCTCTACATCACCATGTGTCCCCTCTTCTTCATGTCTCTACTACATCAACATGTGTCCCCTCTTCTCTACATCAACATGTGTCCCCTCTTCTTCATGTCTCTTCTACATCAACATGTGTCCCCTCTTCTCCATGTCTCTTCTACATCAACATGTGTCCCCTCTTCTTCATGTCTCTTCTACATCAGCATGTGTCCCCTCTTCTTCATGTCTCTTCTACATCAACATGTGTCCCCTCTTCTCTATGTCTCTTCTACATCAACATGTGTCCCCTCTTCTTCATGTCTCTTCTACATCAACATGTGTCCCCTCTTCTTCATGTCTCTTCTACATCAACATGTGTCCCCTCTTCTCTACATCACCATGTGTCCCCTCTTCTTCATGTCTCTACTACATCAACATGTGTCCCCTCTTCTTCATGTCTCTTCTACATCAACATGTGTCCCCTCTTCTTCATGTCTCTTCTACATCAACATGTGTCCCCTCTTCTTCATGTCTCTTCTACATCAACATGTGTCCCCTCTTCTCTACGTCAACATGTGTCCCCTCTTCTTCATGTCTCTTCTACATCAACATGTGTCCCCTCTTCTCTACATCACCATGTGTCCCCTCTTCTTCATGTCTCTACTACATCAACATGTGTCCCCTCTTCTTCATGTCTCTTCTACATCAACATGTGTCCCCTCTTCTTCATGTCTCTCCTACATCAACATGTGTCCCCTCTTCTCCATGTCTCTTCTACATCAACATGTGTCCCCTCTTCTTCATGTCTCTTCTACATCAACATGTGTCCCCTCTTCTTCATGTCTCTTCTACATCAACATGTGTCCCCTCTTCTTCATGTCTCTTCTACATCAACATGTGTCCCCTCTTCTTCATGTCTCTTCTACATCAACATGTGTCCCCTCTTCTTCATGTCTCTTCTACATCAACATGTGTCCCCTCTTCTCCATGTCTCTTCTACATCAACATGTGTCCCCTCTTCATCATGTCTCTTCTACATCAACATGTGTCCCCTCTTCTCCATGTCTCTTCTACATCAACATGTGTCCCCTCTTCTTCATATCTCTTCTACATCAACATGTGTCCCCTCTTCTTCATGTCTCTTCTACATCAACATGTGTCCCCTCTTCTTCATGTCTCTACTACATCAACATGTGTCCCCTCTTCTTCATGTCTCTTCTACATCAACATGTGTCCCCTCTTCTTCATGTCTCTCCTACATCAACATGTGTCCCCTCTTCTCCATGTCTCTTCTACATCAACATGTGTCCCCTCTTCTTCATGTCTCTTCTACATCAACATGTGTCCCCTCTTCTTCATGTCTCTTCTACATCAACATGTGTCCCCTCTTCTTCATGTCTCTTCTACATCAACATGTGTCCCCTCTTCTTCATGTCTCTTCTACATCAACATGTGTCCCCTCTTCTTCATGTCTCTTCTACATCAACATGTGTCCCCTCTTCTCCATGTCTCTTCTACATCAACATGTGTCCCCTCTTCATCATGTCTCTTCTACATCAACATGTGTCCCCTCTTCTCCATGTCTCTTCTACATCAACATGTGTCCCCTCTTCTTCATATCTCTTCTACATCAACATGTGTCCCCTCTTCTTCATGTCTCTTCTACATCAACATGTGTCCCCTCTTCTTCATGTCTCTACTACATCAACATGTGTCCCCTCTTCTTCATGTCTCTTCTACATCAACATGTGTCCCCTCTTCTTCATGTCTCTTCTACATCAACATGTGTCCCCTCTTCTCCATGTCTCTTCTTCATCAACATGTGTCCCCTCTTCTCCATGTCTCTCTACATCAACATGTGTCCCCTCTTCTTCATGTCTCTACTACATCAACATGTGTCCCCTCTTCTTCATGTCTCTTCTACATCAACATGTGTCCCCTCTTCTCCATGTCTCTTCTTCATCAACATGTGTCCCCTCTTCTCCATGTCTCTCTACATAAACATGTGTCCCCTCTTCTTCATGTCTCTTCTACATCAACATGTGTCCCCTCTTCTTCATGTCTCTACTACATCAACATGTGTCCCCTCTTCTTCATGTCTCTTCTACATCAACATGTGTCCCCTCTTCTTCATGTCTCTTCTTCATCAACATGTGTCCCCTCTTCTCCATGTCTCTCTACATCAACATGTGTCCCCTCTTCTTCATGTCTCTTCTACATCAACATGTGTCCCCTCTTCTCCATGTCTCTTCTACATCAACATGTGTCCCCTCTTCTTCATGTCTCTTCTACATCAACATGTGTCCCCTCTTCTTCATGTCTCTACTACATCAACATGTGTCCCCTCTTCTTCATGTCTCTTCTACATCAACATGTGTCCCCTCTTCTTCATGTCTCTTCTACATCAACATGTGTCCCCTCTTCTCCATGTCTCTTCTACATCAACATGTGTCCCCTCTTCTTCATATCTCTTCTACATCAACATGTGTCCCCTCTTCTTCATGTCTCTTCTACATCAACATGTGTCCCCTCTTCTTCATGTCTCTTCTACATCAACATGTGTCCCCTCTTCTCTACATCACCATGTGTCCCCTCTTCTTCATGTCTCTACTACATCAACATGTGTCCCCTCTTCTCTACATCAACATGTGTCCCCTCTTCTCTATGTCTCTTCTACATCAACATGTGTCCCCTCTTCTTCATGTCTCTTCTACATCAACATGTGTCCCCTCTTCTTCATGTCTCTTCTACATCAACATGTGTCCCCTCTTCTTCATGTCTCTTCTACATCAACATGTGTCCCCTCTTCTTCATGTCTCTTCTACATCAACATGTGTCCCCTCTTCTCTACATCACCATGTGTCCCCTCTTCTTCATGTCTCTACTACATCAACATGTGTCCCCTCTTCTTCATGTCTCTTCTACATCAACATGTGTCCCCTCTTCTTCATGTCTCTTCTACATCAACATGTGTCCCCTCTTCTTCATGTCTCTTCTACATCAACATGTGTCCCCTCTTCTTCATGTCTCTTCTACATCAACATGTGTCCCCTCTTCTCTACATCACCATGTGTCCCCTCTTCTTCATGTCTCTACTACATCAACATGTGTCCCCTCTTCTTCATGTCTCTTCTACATCAACATGTGTCCCCTCTTCTTCATGTCTCTCCTACATCAACATGTGTCCCCTCTTCTCCATGTCTCTTCTACATCAACATGTGTCCCCTCTTCTTCATGTCTCTTCTACATCAACATGTGTCCCCTCTTCTTCATGTCTCTTCTACATCAACATGTGTCCCCTCTTCTTCATGTCTCTTCTACATCAACATGTGTCCCCTCTTCTTCATGTCTCTTCTACATCAACATGTGTCCCCTCTTCTTCATGTCTCTTCTACATCAACATGTGTCCCCTCTTCTCCATGTCTTCTCTACATCACCATGTGTCCCCTCTTCTTCATGTCTCCTCCACATCAACATGTGTCCCCTCTTCTTCATGTCTCTTCTACATCAACATGTGTCCCCTCTTCTTCATGTCTCTCCTACATCAACATGTGTCCCCTCTTCTCCATGTCTCTTCTACATCAACATGTGTCCCCTCTTCTTCATGTCTCTTCTACATCACCATGTGTCCCCTCTTCTTCATGTCTCTACTACATCAACATGTGTCCCCTCTTCTTCATGTCTCTTCTACATCAACATGTGTCCCCTCTTCTTCATGTCTCTTCTACATCAACATGTGTCCCCTCTTCTTCATCAACATGTGTCCCCTCTTCTCCATGTCTTCTCTACATCACCATGTGTCCCCTCTTCTTCATGTCTCCTCCACATCAACATGTGTCCCCTCTTCTTCATGTCTCTTCTACATCAACATGTGTCCCCTCTTCTCCATGTCTTCTCTACATCAACATGTGTCCCCTCTTCTTCATGTCTCCTCCACATCAACATGTGTCCCCTCTTCTTCATGTCTCTTCTTCATCAACATGTGTCCCCTCTTCTTCATGTCTCCTCCACATCAACATGTGTCCCCTCTTCTCCATGTCTCTTCTACATCAACATGTGTCCCCTCTTCTTCATGTCTCTTCTACATCAACATGTGTCCCCTCTTCTTCATGTCTCTTCCACATCAACATGTGTCCCCTCTTCTTCATGTCTCTTCTACATCAACATGTGTCCCCTCTTCTCCATGTCTCTTCTACATCAACATGTGTCCCCTCTTCTCCATGTCTCTTCTACATCAACATGTGTCCCCTCTTCTTCATGTCTCTTCTACATCAACATGTGTCCCCTCTTCTTCATGTCTCTACTACATCAACATGTGTCCCCTCTTCTCCATGTCTCTTCTACATCAACATGTGTCCCCTCTTCTCCATGTCTCTTCTACATCAACATGTGTCCCCTCTTCTTCATGTCTCTTCTACATCAACATGTGTCCCCTCTTCTTCATGTCTCTACTACATCAACATGTGTCCCCTCTTCTTCATGTCTCTTCTACATCAACATGTGTCCCCTCTTCTTCATGTCTCTTCTACATCAACATGTGTCCGCTCTTCTCCATGTCTTATCTACATCAACATGTGTCCCCTCTTCTTCATGTCTCTTCTACATCAACATGTGTCCCCTCTTCTTCATGTCTCTTCTACATCAACATGTGTCCCCTCTTCTCCATGTCTCTTCTTCATCAACATGTGTCCCCTCTTCTCCATGTCTCTCTACATCAACATGTGTCCCCTCTTCTTCATGTCTCTACTACATCAACATGTGTCCCCTCTTCTTCATGTCTCTTCTACATCAACATGTGTCCCCTCTTCTCCATGTCTCTTCTTCATCAACATGTGTCCCCTCTTCTCCATGTCTCTCTACATAAACATGTGTCCCCTCTTCTTCATGTCTCTTCTACATCAACATGTGTCCCCTCTTCTTCATGTCTCTACTACATCAACATGTGTCCCCTCTTCTTCATGTCTCTTCTACATCAACATGTGTCCCCTCTTCTTCATGTCTCTTCTACATCAACATGTGTCCCCTCTTCTTCATGTCTCTACTACATCAACATGTGTCCCCTCTTCTTCATGTCTCTTCTACATCAACATGTGTCCCCTCTTCTCCATGTCTCTTCTACATCAACATGTGTCCCCTCTTCTTCATGTCTCTTCTACATCAACATGTGTCCCCTCTTCTTCATGTCTCTTCTACATCAACATGTGTCCCCTCTTCTTCATGTCTCTACTACATCAACATGTGTCCCCTCTTCTTCATGTCTCTTCTACATCAACATGTGTCCCCTCTTCTTCATGTCTCTTCTACATCAACATGTGTCCCCTCTTCTCCATGTCTCTTCTACATCAACATGTGTCCCCTCTTCTCCATGTCTCTTCTACATCAACATGTGTCCCCTCTTCTTCATATCTCTTCTACATCAACATGTGTCCCCTCTTCTTCATGTCTCTTCTACATCAACATGTGTCCCCTCTTCTTCATGTCTCCTCTACATCAACATGTGTCCCCTCTTCTCCATGTCTCTTCTACATCAACATGTGTCCCCTCTTCTTCATGTCTCTTCTACATCAACATGTGTCCCCTCTTCTCCATGTCTCTTCTACATCAACATGTGTCCCCTCTTCTTCATGTCTCTTCTACATCAACATGTGTCCCCTCTTCTCCATGTCTCTTCTACATCAACATGTGTCCCCTCTTCTTCATGTCTCTTCTACATCAACATGTGTCCCCTCTTCTTCATGTCTCTTCTACATCAACATGTGTCCCCTCTTCTCTACATCACCATGTGTCCCCTCTTCTTCATGTCTCTACTACATCAACATGTGTCCCCTCTTCTCCATGTCTCTTCTACATCAACATGTGTCCCCTCTTCTTCATGTCTCTTCTACATCAACATGTGTCCCCTCTTCTTCATGTCTCTACTACATCAACATGTGTCCCCTCTTCTTCATGTCTCTTCTACATCAACATGTGTCCCCTCTTCTTCATGTCTCTTCTTCATCAACATGTGTCCCCTCTTCTTCATGTCTCTACTACATCAACATGTGTCCCCTCTTCTTCATGTCTCTTCTACATCAACATGTGTCCCCTCTTCTCCATGTCTCTTCTACATCAACATGTGTCCGCTCTTCTCCATGTCTTATCTACATCAACATGTGTCCCCTCTTCTTCATGTCTCTTCTACATCAACATGTGTCCCCTCTTCTCTAAATCACCATGTGTCCCCTCTTCTTCATGTCTCTACTACATCAACATGTGTCCCCTCTTCTTCATGTCTCTACTACATCAACATGTGTCCCCTCTTCTCCATGTCTCTTCTACATCAACATGTGTCCCCTCTTCTTCATGTCTCTTCTACATCAGCATGTGTCCCCTCTTCTTCATGTCTCTACTACATCAACATGTGTCCCCTCTTCTTCATGTCTCTACTACATCAACATGTGTCCTCTCTTCTTCATGTCTCTTCTACATCAACATGTGTCCCCTCTTCTCCATGTCTCTTCTACATCAGCATGTGTCCCCTCTTCTTCATGTCTCTACTACATCAACATGTGTCCTCTCTTCTTCATGTCTCTTCTACATCAACATGTGTCCCCTCTTCTCCATGTCTCTTCTACATCAACATGTGTCCCCTCTTCTTCATGTCTCTTCTACATCAACATGTGTCCCCTCTTCTTCATGTCTCTTCTACATCAACATGTGTCCCCTCTTCTCCATGTCTCTTCTACATCAACATGTGTCCCCTCTTCTTCATGTCTCTTCTACATCAACATGTGTCCCCTCTTCTCCATGTTTTCTCTACATCACCATGTGTCCCCTCTTCTTCATGTCTCCTCTACATCAACATGTGTCCCCTCTTCTTCATGTCTCTTCTACATCAACATGTGTCCCCTCTTCTCCATGTTTTCTCTACATCAACATGTGTCCCCTATTCTTCATGTCTCCTCTACATCAACATGTGTCCCCTCTTCTTCATGTCTCTCCTACATCAACATGTGTCCCCTCTTCTCCATGTCTCTTCTACATCAACATGGGTCCCCTCTTCTTCATGTCTCTTCTAGATCAACATGTGTCCCCTCTTCTTCATGTCTCTTCTACATCAACATGTGTCCCCTCTTCTTCATGTCTCTTCTACATCAACATGTGTCCCCTCTTCTTCATGTCTCTTCTACATCAACATGTGTCCCCTCTTCTTCATGTCTCTTCTACATCAACATGTGTCCCCTCTTCTCCATGTCTTCTCTACATCACCATGTGTCCCCTCTTCTTCATGTCTCTTCTACATCAACATGTGTCCCCTCTTCTTCATGTCTCTTCTTCATCAACATGTGTCCCCTCTTCTTCATGTCTCTTCTACATCAACATGTGTCCCCTCTTCTTCATGTCTCTTCTACATCATCATGTGTCCCCTCTTCTTCATGTCTCTTCTACATCAACATGTGTCCCCTCTGTGGAAAGACACTCTGAAAGGTTCAGGATCTGTTTGGTGTTTCAGCCAATCAGAGACAGGCTCTGGATATATCTGAGCATGATGACAGGCTTTCAGAAGAGCAGTGACCTGTTATATTAAACGTTTGTTTTTCACGTATTGTCTCTTGATATTTGTCTCCGTTGATGTTACACAATGAGCTGCTGTGATGCAAGTATTAGAGTATGGACCTATCGGCACATCAGCTCCAAATACGCCAGAATATGTGTCAGACTTTAACTTGCAGTCGAGCAAAGAATGAAATCCATGAAGAGAAACAGTTGCTCCAGCTTTCTAACTCGTTGAGCTGGAGGCGAGCTTCCCTGTTCCTGCCTCTCTTATATTCAGCTCGTTACGCTGATGCTTACGGGTGGTGGAGCCGGAATCATTTAATAATTAACTCGGTTTGAAAAGCACTAAAAAATCCCATTTAAACCCCAAGACTGATTAAAGCACTTGTGTTAATTCATGCTTTGGTTTACACATAAAGATTGAGAGGCTTCCAGAAGTGAATAAAACTCACAGCACCATTACAGAAGTGTGGGGACGTTTGGAACCAAATAACTATGATCCTA
>NC_136908.1:870001-872501 GCF_949606895.1 Notothenia rossii | reverse complement strand
AGCAGTTAGAATAGAGAGTGTAAAAAAACACACATTTTTCTCACTTCTATTCAAATAGTTTTCTTTTTCCGAACGGACGTCGGCGGATCTGAAGAGTCCTGTTTGACCTTGTGGTCCCCACTAAGCCACTTAACGTGATTATGTGCTGATTACTCCCACACACACACTCCAAGCTGGATTACTCCCACACACACACTCCAAGCTGGAGTACTACACACACACACACACACACACACACACACACACACACACACACACACACACACACACACACACACACACACACACACACACACACACACACACACACACACACACACACACACACACACACACACACACACACACACACACACACACACACACACACACACACACACACACACACACACACACTGTTCTTTTGCCAGCCAGTGAAAGCATTTTACTGAGGCATAATAAACCCTGACAGCTACACAGACACACACACTCTCACACACTCACTCACACACACTGTCCGCCCACCTGTTGAGTGAAACACTCAGCAGCTCTAGAAGCTCTTAATCAAACACACTTGACGGATAACGCAGCGACGGCCGAGGCTTTGTTGTTATTGTTCAATCTGGAGTAATCTCCATTAGAGGTGCTAGAGGTCGACGGACATAGAGTACTGGTTTATTTCCATGTCGTCCAACCAGTGTAATGTCTAACCAGCAGACAGCATCAACTGGTGAAGCTCTGCAGACCCTGAGCAGATTTAGATTACAGATCTGCCTTTAGGACACAGAGATTATTACTTTAAATCAATCCACGTTTCTATCAGATCAGCAGGTAAGATGAGATCATTAACGACCCAAAGCCTCCCCCCAGGAGAAACGTGCTGCAGCTTCAGAAAGGAAGCAGATATAAAAACACAAACGTTCCAAATGAAGAAACATCTTCAGCAATTTGACAACACATGCAGCGTTTAGAGAACATCCAGCAGCTTGAGGAGACATGCTAAAAGCTGCAGATGTTTGCAGTGTTTCCTGCCGGCTTCCTTCAGCCCAGAGCTCCCACAGTGAGTATCCATAGGGAGGAAATAACCTCTCCACCAGCACATCAACACGTCTCATTAAAGACCACGTTAGCCCCACAACACATCTGCCTCTTCAGGACCCAACACACCGGATAGAGCAATGCATGACCCACGCAGAGCTCAGTGAGTGAACAAGGTGCCGCTCATGGAACAGGTGTCATCGAGAGGTCGCCTCCCCTTTGATCCTAGAGGGATTTGATGAATGAAGATCTCCTCCCGCTCGGACTCTTATTCTCTATTTACCTCTTTGAGATTAGATGAAGTCATTGATCAGAGTCACAGCATTATTGGACACACTATTCATAGTCCTCACCTGGACTAGACATTAAACTAGACAACAAGGAACTAAACCAGTACTCTCTGTTTGCCAACAACAAGGAACTAAACCAGTACTCTCTGTTTGCCAACAACAAGGAACTAAACCAGTACTCTCTGTTTGTCAACAACAAGGAACTAAACCAGTACTCTCTGTTTGTCAACAACAAGGAACTAAACCAGTACTCTCTGTTTGTCAACAACAAGGAACTAAACCAGTACTCTCTGTTTGCCAACAACAAGGAACTAAACCAGTACTCTCTGTTTGTCAACAACAAGGAACTAAACCAGTACTCTCTGTTTGTCAACAACAAGGAACTAAACCAGTACTCTCTGTTTGCCAACAACAAGGAACTAAACCAGTACTCTCTGTTTGTCAACAACAAGGAACTAAACCAGTACTCTCTGTTTGTCAACAACAAGGAACTAAACCAGTACTCTCTGTTTGTCAACAACAAGGAACTAAACCAGTACTCTCTGTTTGCCAACAACAAGGAACTAAACCAGTACTCTCTGTTTGCCAACAACAAGGAACTAAACCAGTACTCTCTGTTTGCCAACAACAAGGAACTAAACCAGTACTCTCTGTTTGTCAACAACAAGGAACTAAACCAGTACTCTCTGTTTGCCAACAACAAGGAACTAAACCAGTACTCTCTGTTTGCCAACAACAAGGAACTAAACCAGTACTCTCTGTTTGCCAACAACAAGGAACTAAACCAGTACTCTCTGTTTGCCAACAACAAGGAACTAAACCAGTACTCTCTGTTTGTCAACAACAAGGAACTAAACCAGTACTCTCTGTTTGCCAACAACAAGGAACTAAACCAGTACTCTCTGTTTGCCAACAACAAGGAACTAAACCAGTACTCTCTGTTTGTCAACAACAAGGAACTAAACCAGTACTCTCTGTTTGTCAACAACAAGGAACTAAACCAGTACTCTCTGTTTGTCAACAACAAGGAACTAAACCAGTACTCTCTGTTTGTCAACAAGAAGGAACTAAACCAGTACTCTCTGTTTGTCAACAACAAGGAACTAAACCAGTACTCTCTGTTTGTCAACAACAAGGAACTAAACCAGTACTCTCTGTTTGCCAACAACAAGGAACTAAACCAGTACTCTCTG
>NC_136908.1:857501-865001 GCF_949606895.1 Notothenia rossii | reverse complement strand
AAATGCTATTGCCACCTTCTTGGGGGTCCCGACACGTAGGAGATCTTTACCACAAGCTGCAAACGTATGTTAAGTTAACAAAGTCATTATGCCGTCTAAAAAAGAAAGTGCATTTGAATCCCAGATGTCGGATCTCTCTCCAGTGTCTTTGTACTGCTCTCTCCTCCATCACGATGCTCCAGCGTTTCCCTGCAGGCGGCCATGCCAGTGTTTGGGGTTGAGCGAGGGGTGGCAGTGATGCATGCTGGGTGATATACGTAGCGTGCCAGCTGTCACTATCAGTGTTTGGCTGCACAACACACACTGCTGTGATAGTCCATGCACACAGAGTGTAGAACATCTCCGAGCTGGTGCAGGTACCTTCAGCTCATTGATATTCCTGGCTGTGGATCAGGAATCAAACTCTTCCAGGGAAGGAGAAGATAAAAGAAACACAGGAAGCAGAGCGGGAAGGACTTCCTGCTGTTCCTGGGAGAGAAAGCCTGGTCTCTGCATGGCTAGGTTAAGAAGAAGTTAACTATCTAATCTAATTCTAATTATATAATATCGTGCAGTTACGTACCTGCCACTGCTAAGTACTGTTAATATTTACTCAATGTATAACAATTATTAAGAAACTCTGTAAACACACCGTACCTCTGTCCTTCATATTTTCGTATTCACAGCCAGTCATTCAAGTATCGTAGGAAAATAAGAGAAACACAAAAACGTACAAAACAGACTTAGTTCCCCCGAGACCAGAGGTGTTAAAACTCAAGGCCCACGACTTCATTTTATGTTCCTGGGAAACAAAGCCTGGCCGCCGGGGGACAGATTAAGGTTACCCCGGTATCTAAAGCCGGTGTTGGTTTCATATCTGCCGTGTTCATGGACTGAGGATCTTCTCAAGGACTGCTGGAGAGCAAAGTGCTCCCCGAGCCCCTGAGCAAACACTCCTAATGCAGCGCCGATCAATGCCCTGATCCTCTGGAGTTACACGCTCCCACATTATTACCCTCACTCGGTAACATCATCGTCTCTCACAGCGCTTCTGGTTTCCAGACTTAATGCATTATGGGAACATCTTAAAGGCCATTCCACTGCTTTTTCTGTAGAAAGATCGAATAACAGTCGGCAAGTTAAAAGGAAACAATCCTCTCCATGTCACCGGGGCTTCTCAGTTTGAGACAGAAACGTATTATAGGAACAGTAAGATCACCGTCCCTCACAGGGTCCTGGTTTCCAACAGTACTGCAGCCTGATTACTCACAGACCATCGTGGAGTTTTATTGAAGTGTAATCCAATAATATCAATACCTACATTAAGAGACGTTAAAATGGCAGCATCTACCTGGTTTCTCTGACTCATAGGAAGCCCCCCCCCCCCCATGATAAACGATTTACAGCGATGTGTGAAATGAGTGTTTGTGATGTATGCAGTAAAACGTTATGGCTCCTTCAGTTTTTATGGATACAGCTAATGTGAAAAAGACGCTTAAAAAAGCCAATAAAATCAGACATTTAGGAGATCTCCTCCTCATCCGCCAAACGGTAAACATGTTATCTAACCTTTGAGGTTTTATTTTGAACATTTAAAGAGAAAGACGTATGGAGAAAACGTGGCTAGGTTTAGTCGAATTAAAGTATTTCTAATCCTGTTTCCAGATGTTTGAATTCTGCTTTTCGGCCAATATGGAGAAGAAGCTCATTTTGAACTCCTCCACAACGACGGGGCAAACCATGGAGCGTATCACATGGACCACTAAATGGATTTGTGGTAATATATAGATTTCGTTTTCCACTATAGTATTTCATTTCTGACCCCCAAATAGCTCGCAGTAACTTGATCCTTCTCATGTCCTGATTACTGGCAAAGAGTTCATGCATTATGGGAACATCTTAGAGGCGATTCCACTGGTTTTACTGGAGAGAGATCGAATAACACTCAGCCAGTTCAAACTGAGCAAAGATGAGGAGATAATCCTCTCGTTGTCACCAGGCTTTTTCTATCTCAGTTTGAGCCTAAAGACATATTTTAATCAGCGAGACAGGCTCTTATAATGGGAACGTATCACTGGCGTCCCTCAGGGCTCCTTTCTGGGCCCCTTTTCTCTTTTTTCTGAACACCAAGAAACGTTGTAATTCAGTCACTTCTTCCACCAAAGATATCAGAATCAGAAACAGCTGTTTTACCAGGTTGGTTCAAACATACGAGGAATTTGATGATGTAAGTTAAGGTCTGTACTAGTTCAGTTCATCCAAGTGGACGTTTGCACCAAATTTGAAATCATTTCCGAAAGGGGTTCCTTGGATATCCGTTCATGAGAATGGGCCGACAGATAGGCAAATGGAAAACAATCAAATATGAGCCAAAACTGTGGACTTGATCCATCGCAAATGAAACAGTGATTTCTATATGTTTAAAAAACTGAATCTATATGGCTCTCCCATGAACAAATACAGATGTTGGTTCCCAAAGTCAGAACAGAACAAGGGAAACACGCTTTTATATATGCTACCCTTCCGCCTGGAATAATGTACAGAAGGAGCTGAAACTGTCAGATTGTATCACTATAAAACACAAACACTCTTGGTCGATGTGGTTGCTTTTATTTCCTCTAATTGAAGTCGTTTTAAAATTGTGCCATTCCTATGTTTTACGACAGCTGTGTTGTCTGTGTTTTATTTGTTGTAACATTGTTGATGCCGCCCTCTTGATGAGGTTGCTCTTGAATACCAGGTTCAATAGACAGGACATGAACAACATGAAACACAGGGCTGCACACACTTGTAACTAAATCCATTATTCTGAAAAGACTTGGTCATTCAGTCTCTTTTCCACCACAGCTATGTAAGTTAAGGTCAGTACTAGTTCAGTTCATCCAAGTGGACGTTTGTATCACATTTGAAGGAATTCCCTAAAGGCGTTGATTTGCTCCAGGACATGAACGGGTCGCTTTGGATTCAATCATCATTACTTTCAAACAGAGAAAAGCACTTGCAGCTAAATCCGATATTCTACACACGAATCACATGACACGACCAAACCAGAGGGTCATTGGATGTGATGGAAACACTCATACCTGACAATCCACAGGTGTGTGTGCACTCCGACCACGTCGACCAATCAGAGAGCTGACAGTTGACGGGACATTCGACCACACAGGAAGCGTTCATCTGCCACTTCCTGTCCAGGCCCAGCTGCAGGAGGAGAGGTGGTTAGTTACTCTGTATGTGCGTACAAACTGTACGTCAGGGGCGGCCCGTTCTAATTGGCTCTCGTCAAATTCTTAAAGTATAAGGTATATGGCCCCCACCTGAAACTCGTGCTTGTTTTATATTGCACTTCTTAAATATATATGTGAGCCTATATTACACAGTAGTTGTCATGTGTTAATAAACCCACTAATCAAAGACATTCAGTCGATTAGAGCTGAGAGCATGTTCTAACGAATCCTAGTTTTATTTCCATGACAAGCTTTAAATAGACCCTTCATATTTCCCCTTATTATAATCAATCTGAGTCTTCTGCTTTAAGGGATGAGCTGCAACAGGAGAACTGAAACTCTGTGGAGAGCTGGGATGTTTCTTAAATCCTAGAAAGTAGAAAGAATACATTGAAATACATTTGATTGATTTCTCTAACTTATAACTGAACGTATGAGGCTAAATACCTCTAGTGAGCGGACCAGCCCTTTGTAGGTTTTTAGGCATCCGGCCCTCAATGAAAAAGGTTTGGACACCCACGTGACCTGTAACAGGAAGAGCCTCAGGACTCACCTCCTTACAGAACTTCAGGTCCACAGACTTCCGGTCGCTGCGAACACAATCCAGCATCCGGGTTTTAATCCCGTTTCCACAGACGGCTCGCTCACTGAGCTGACAGGTACTCCAGTCTGCAGAGAGACCTCAGTGAGACTCGTGCAGAAACAATATAATGTAACATCGCTGTACTGTGAACTCTGCAGAGATGCTCCATTACATGATAGCTTGATTTAGAGACGGATAGCTAACGTGTCTTCATAGCTGCTCAGAGCAGAGCATCTACACCACAAGACTCTACAGAGGTATTACAAGTCCTCATGAGATGTTCCTGTCACATGTCATAGGAGTACAGAGTCAGATAAGAACAGTGTAAGCAATAAGGTATAGTACAGTTTTGGGAAAGGTGTTTTTTACAGTAGAAATGCGATGTTTGAACTAAAGATCAGAGACTGTTAGGTGCTGGGAGAATCAGATATATAAAGTGTAAAGTATAAACTGTGGTATGAATATGATCGTGTTACCGGTGATGTTGTATGAGTAGTGGAAGCAGTTGGTGTTGAGTTTGCAGATCTCCGTCTCCTCTGACGGAGGACACGTCTTCCCGTCTCCCGGCTGACGGAGGGGGGGCGCCATCCTCTCTCTGGAGCTGTTCCCCCCACAGGGCTGAGGAGAGAGAGGACATTAGTGAGCAGACCTTAAGATGTCTTCAGCGAAGGTGAACCACAGACCTTGTGTTTGTATTCATGCAGTCTGTGAAAAGAGTCTTGTGAGCACACTGACTTCACGCCACTCAACACGACTAAACCCTGATCAGGATCTGATTCCAATCACATTCAACTGTGTTCTTTTGTGACACAGTGTGCGACAACATGATCTGCCCTCAACTGACTCTTTGTGCACATTTATGCTGAAACATTTATCTGAATGTGTATTAGTATAAAGAGTCCACACCTCGGATGTGTTTCAAATATGCATAAAGATAAAAACCTCCAAGGCTACTCTGAATAGTTATCACTGCAATGAACAGTATCATCTTTTATACAATATTTAACTTTACATTCTGTCAAATGACATCGTGTCCCTGACTGTTCTCATCTGTCCTCTCACTGCACGCAGAACACATGTCCCTGACAGAGGGACTATATGTGTATATAAGTACCAGGGGACAGGGGGTCCAGACCCCCCAGTCTGAGAGCACACAGTCCTCGGGGCAGGGCAGTCGGCTGTTCCTCGCTCCGAGGGGCATCTCCTCCGGGTCGCAGAGGTAATCCTCCACCTGCTCCGAGGGCCCGTCGATGGTGTTCAGCATGCACCTGCACACGGGGGGGTTCATGATCAGAGTCATAATGAATAAATATATAAATATATATATAACATCAATAAATAATAGTTGTATTGATAATAACAACAATTTAGAAAATATAAAAAATCAAATAACAATAATAAAAACAATAAGGATAATAATACAAACATAATATTAATAACAAGTGTCATTAAAGCAATTATAGTATAAATTAAAAAGTGTATTAAAAAACAAGAAAGCAAGAAGAATAGTAATAACTGAAAAGTCCCAGCGTGTTTCTTTATCATCCGTGTTTCCTCCGGGTCTCTCTTACCTGACCTTGCGGGTCTGAACCCCCTCCCCACAGTTCTCCTTCAGGTCCACGTTGCTGACCTTCCAGACGCTCCACGGCTCAGACCTCCAGACGTACTGACCGCAGTCACTGAGGCACGGCACCACCTCGTACACCTGGAGCAGGGGAGATACACAGAAACACATTAAACACAGAAACACATTAAACACAGAAACACATTAAACACGTATCAAAGACAGAACAACTAATAACAATACACAATGAGAAGTGTTCTCACCTGAGCCTGAGGATGGCATCCATTCATGAAAGAAGAGAAATAACAAATAAATAGATAATTAATTCAGATTATTATACTCAAGGATTCAACAGAGATAAACATCAAGTAATAAATTAACATAAAAACGCTACTATTTATCATAATATACTAATTTTTACATATTTATTGTTGGAATATATTTTAGTGTCAGTCTTACATTTAATGTGTTTATTCACATATTTTTATTTTATTATATTTCCTAGCGCAACTTTTACAAAATCCAATTGACCCAGGAAACTTAATGAGACACATCCACCCTTTTAAGCATCCACCCCCCCCCCCCCCCCCCTCTTCACCTGGTTGACGTGGTCCAGTTTGGGGCAGGGTCTCCCCCCGTTGTACGGCTTCTCTCGGAGCCACTTGGACCGGACCTTCACTCCGCTGCCGCACGACTTACTGCAGCGAGACCAGTTGGACCATTCGCTCAGTTTGCAGTCTGACGGACACGGGATGATGCACGCCTCCTCGATGTAGCCTGCAGACACAACACATTCATCATCATCATCATCATCATCATCATCATCATCATCATCATCATCATCATCATCATCATATTTGAGAATTATTATTGTTTGTTTTTATTTTTTTTATTATTCTTTTATTTATTTTTGTACTTTGTTATAATTATTAATTTGAGTGAGAGAAAAAAAGAAAAAAATATATATATATTTTTTTTTTTTTAAATCCTCGTGCTATCTAAGACGAGAAGAGAGACTCCACAGACTTCCTTCTCTGGATGTGTGTGCTTGTTCTGAAACACCAGAGTCCCTCAACAGGAGGAGCTTAGCTTTCCTCGAAGGCGTCCCTGAGATCTGAAATGAGTTCATGTTTGGTGTGGAAACAGTGGCCATCAAATCTAGAGTTATAGACCATAGATCTGCTGTTGGGGGATTCCCAGACCCAATGATGTCACGGACTCACAGGAAGTTGTAGTTCCACCGTTTGGCCACTAGGGGAATGAGCTTCTATCTGATACGCGTGTGTTTAGGCCTCACCGTGGCTGTTGCAGCGCGACGTCTCCACGATGCGGTTGTCCTGGTCGTAGCACACCATGGCCTGGAACCTGTACCCCTGCCCACACTCCTTGATGTCTCCCTGCACCTTCATGCCCAGAGAGCCCTCCAGCCGCCCCCCGTCCGGCAGCACACAGTCAGACCAGTTGCCCACCGGCTGGGCGTTGTACTTGTTGCAGGGGCAGTACTGCGTCTCGCTGAGAGGGAACACCTGGTTGTTCTTACACTGGTCGCGCTTCTTGCTCTTACCTGCAGGGAACCATGGACAACGTTTAAGAGATTTAAAACTAGATTGTTCTGCAAAATGCCCCGCCTACATTATCCCCTCTGCTCTAAACCTGGCTGTCACGATATTGTTCCACACACCGTACCCATCCTGTTACATCCATATTCATACAGTTACATCTCTCTATCCTTATGCATACGTATATGTGTATACACAACCCTAGACCTACAGTTAGTACATCTGATTGATTTAAGTTTCATCTTATTTTGTATCGTATCATCGTACAGTCTGTCTTACTGTGTAAATGACTAACTGTAACACTGATTGGTGTAAAACATGAGTAAAGTCCTCTTTCCGCTCTTTCTCTCCAGATGTCCCCAGCGAGGTGTCACTCACCGACCAGCGTCCTCTTGCGGGTCCGGACCCCCACACAGTCCACGCTGCAGGAGGAGAACTTGGACCAGAGGCTGAGCTGACAGGTTTCCTCACAAGGAAGCTGGCAGAGCTGAGTGAGGGGCGGCATGGAGCTGGAGAACTGAAGACACGCCTCCACATCCGCCTGGCCGCCGTCCTGCTTCCTGCACGACACCGCTGCAGAAACACAGA
>NC_136908.1:835001-850001 GCF_949606895.1 Notothenia rossii | reverse complement strand
GTGTCCGTGTGTGTGTCCGTGTGTGTGTCCGTGTGTCCGTGTGTGTCCATGTGTGTCCGTGTGTCCGTGTGTGTGTCCGTGTGTCCGTGTGTGTGTCCGTGCGTGTCTGTGTGTGTCCGTGTGTCCGTGTGTGTGTCCGTGTGTCCGTGTGTGTGTCCGTGTGTGTGTCCGTGTGTGTCCGTGTGTGTCCGTGTGTGTCCGTGTGTGTCCCTGTGTGTGTCCCTGTGTGTGTCCCTGTGTGTGTCCCTGTGTGTGTCCCTGTGTGTCCGTGTGTTTTCACTTCCTCACCTCTGATCTGTAGACCCGGTCCACATGTCTCCAGAGCCCCGACGCTGTCCTGCCGGACGGACCAGGGGACCAGCTGACAGCGACGCCACTTGTGGATTTTCCATCTGTAGAAGTAGAGTTGAACTGCAGTCACACTAAATACAAAGCTTCAGGTATTCTAGCTGCTATTTCAAAATGTAGAGCAGACATCATTTCCTGTGTGTGAAACATATATGTTCTTCAAAGGGCTGTGTCCTTTGAAGAACATATGAATGTAGGATTTAATTTAGCATGTCTGCAGAATCTGAGCTTAATGTGTGTATTTCTTTCTGTTGGGCAGCACCTGTATCCCTGACACACTGACGGAGCCTCACACTCCCTCTCCTGGTTCAGGACCTCGGGACAGTCCTGCCCCCCGTTGGCTGGGGTCTGGATCACAATGCGCTTCCTGAACTGCTTCTTCTTTATGTTTCCACCTGAGCAAAGACACAGAAAACACACATTAATACCAGTCCAGACGATTAGGTATCGAGTTCAGGCTGAGTGTTGATAAGGAACGGGCTACAGGGGCTACAGGGGCTACATGTGAACTCCAACAGGACTCCCCCCACATCAGTACCAGTTCCCTTCAGCCGTGTATCTACATTGAAACACCTTGTAAAGTCATGCAGCACTAGCCACCAGCAGGTGTGTTAGTACCGCAGCCATTAGTGGAGAGACACGGATACACAAGACCTTACACCATCAGAAGTGTCACTGACAACTTGAGCTGCAGCACGATGTGTTTGGTGTCCATGCATCTGTGTTTCACTGAGTTATGAAGACGTGAGCGATGCTGTCTTTTCAGAGGAGAAGGACACACTGACTCTGTGCACAGATACAAGAGAGAGGAGGGGGTGAAGGAGGTGTGCAGCCTCGGGGGGGGGGGTGCATAGTGTAAACACAGCACAGCTCAGGGGAAGAAGAGCCAGAATGAACATGTTTCATGTGTTTGGAAAAAAGCTTTCTATTGTGAGCCGACACCATCAGGATGTGCAGCTCATTTGTCTGATGTTCAACCGACGTCTCTGCTAACATCATATCATCATTCTCTCTCTCTTTATCTCACTTTTTCTTGGTTGCTAAAACACTAACATTCTACATAAAGCATAATTATTTTAACTGACACTCAAAGAGCAAAACATCGGCTCAAATCTCCAAAACTCTAAACACGTTTTCAGCTCTTCACACAATTTGCAAATCAACATGGAACTTTGTGCAAACCACTGCTCACGTCTCTCCACGTGAGACACAGGAATCTGACATGAAGTCACGTGTTGGTTTCAAACACTGATATTCAAAAGGCCTCACACACGGACCAACGATCAAGAGACTGACGCCAACAAAGAGCCGCAGCTTCCAGAGGTACAGCTAATTGAGTATTTCCATGTTCTGCTACTCTTAACTTCTACTCCTCTACAGTTCAGAGGTAAAAGGTGTACTTTTCTCCACTACATGTATTTAATACCTTTAGTTATCTGAGTACTTCTACTTTTACTCAAGAACAAGATCTGAGTACTTCTACTTTTACTCAAGAACAAGATCTGAGTACTTCTACTTTTACTCAAGAACAAGATCTGAGTACTTCTACTTTTACTCAAGAACAAGATCTGAGTACTTCTACTTTTACTCAAGTACAAGATCTGAGTACTTCTACTTTTACTCAAGAACAAGATCTGAGTACTTCTACTTTTACTCAAGAACAAGATCTGAGTACTTCTACTTTTACTCAAGAACAAGATCTGAGTACTTCTACTTTTACTCAAGAACAAGATCTGAGTACTTCTACTTTTACTCAAGAACAAGATCTGAGTACTTCTACTTTTACTCAAGAACAAGATCTGAGTACTTCTACTTTTACTACAAGATCTGAGTACTTCTACTTTTATTCAAGAACAAGATCTGAGTACTTCTACTTTTATTCAAGTACAAGATATGAGTACTTCTAATTTTACTCAAGTACAAGATCTGAGTACTTCTACTTTTACTCAAGTACAAGATCTGAGTACTTCTACTTTTATTCAAGTACAAGATCTGAGTACTTCTACTTTTACTCAAGTACAAGATCTGAGTACTTCTACTTTTACTCAAGTACAAGATCTGAGTACTTCTACTTTTACTCAAGTACAAGATCTGAGTACTTCTACTTTTATTCAAGAACAAGATCTGAGTACTTCTACTTTTACTCAAGTACAAGATCTGAGTACTTCTACTTTTATTCAAGTACAAGATCTGAGTACTTCTACTTTTACTCAAGTACAAGATCTGAGTACTTCTACTTTTACTCAAGAACAAGATCTGAGTACTTCTACTTTTACTCAAGAACAAGATCTGAGTACTTCTACTTTTACTCAAGTACAAGATCTGAGTACTTCTACTTTTACTCAAGTACAAGATCTGAGTACTTCTACTTTTACTCAAGAACAAGACCTGAGTACTTCTACTTTTACTCAAGGACAAGATCTGAGTACTTCTACTTTTACTCAAGTACAAGATCTGAGTACTTCTACTTTTACTCAAGAACAAGATCTGAGTACTTCTACTTTTACTCAAGTACATGATCTGAGTACTTCTACTTTTACTCAAGAACAAGATCTGAGTACTTCTACTTTTACTCAAGAACAAGATCTGAGTACTTCTACTTTTACTCAAGTACAAGATCTGAGTACTTATACTTTTACTCAAGAACAAGATCTGAGTACTTCTACTTTTACTCAAGAACAAGATCTGAGTACTTCTACTTTTACTCAAGAACAAGATCTGAGTACTTCTACTTTTACTCAAGAACAAGATCTGAGTACTTCTACTTTTACTCAAGAACAAGATCTGAGTACTTCTACTTTTACTGAAGTACATGATCTGAGTACTTCTACTTTTATGTAGTACATGATCTGAGTACTTCCCCGCCTCTGGAGCCACTCACCTGTCCGGCAGGTGGCGGGGCAGGCGCTCCAGTCGCTGTACGGCGTCACGATGCAGTCCCTCCTGCAGGGCAGCAGGCAGGGTCTCACGGTGTTGGGGCGCAGACTCTCCGGACACCTGGAACACATCGTCACATGGCCAGATAAAAGCACCGTAAAGATGAAGGTGATGGTCGTGGAATAATAATGATAACAACACATTTTTAGAGCGCTTTTCCTAATGCTCAAAGACGCTTAAATTAAACAGTATATCAAAAGTATATATCAAACTAAAATCATTTCTTTAACTCTTATGTTTTATGATGGAACCTGAGAGAGGTCTTATAAGTGTTTGAGAACATTCCTGTTTCAGTTTGAGCTCTTTCCTTGCAGCTCATTGCATTCGATAGGAACCAAAGACTTTGAGTCGAGACTATCCTCCTAGAAACACAGGCAAAATAAGATCATGACACAACATTACCTAATACCCCCCCGCCCCCCCCCCCCAAAAAAAACGTTAAGCTGCCCCTAGTGGCAATATGAATTACTGTTACTGTCCAAAACAAAGAAATAACAAATCTCCAAAAAGCGCTTTTTTAAAATTGGATTTTTAATTGGTGTAGTTTTTTTAATGAATTAACATAAAAGGAAGGAAGGGAAATAATGGAACTGATGGATGGATAACCAAAGCCTGTGACATTAATATAGATGTCTACAATTAGTAGTCGAAAATAACAATGGAGCCATTAATCCCATATAGTCAAAGGCTTTTCCATTTCAACCCAAAAAGCCCCATTTGTCTTATTTCAGAATTGTTTGGATTGATTGCATCTCAATGATCCCTCTCTAAAAGTAATGACTTCCTGAAATGTTCTTAATTCTAGTATATGCTATAAGTATGCTCTTGTTGTTGTACCTGCAGTGATCTGCCTGGCTGAGCTGAAACTGAACCCTCATCTCAAATCATGAATTCCTTTCCTATAGAAAAGCAGGAACAGCTTTTTGTGTGGAGACATCCGGGATGTTAGCTTTGCTCAGAGCTCCCATGGCAGACCACAATGAAAGGTTTCTCAGGAAAGGAAGCTCTTCAGCAAACAGAGACGCATGTATGCACACATTTCACAGTTTCAATTCCATCTGAACCACACAGCTGATTAATAACCTTGCACGTATTCTATTCTGGGTTCTTTTTGCTCGTGCATTAGAAAGGTTTGTTTCTGGGGCTTGGTTGATGTGGGAGTGAGTCCTAAGGCTGCTGGCCTCACTCAGCATGTTACAGTGGCTTTAGGAGTATCAAGTGAGATACATTTCCACACACAGCACGGGCGCTGGGTGTGGGGGGGCGTCTGCGTTGCACTGCTAGAATAATGCTGCCGTTCTGTTGAATAAATAAATAGATAATTCATGTTCCCAGCAGATGCCTCCGGGGGGCAAACAGACCCAGATGCTTCAAACAGCTCATCAGCTCACACCTCCGCCAGACACCAGGAACCAACCGACTCGACGGGCGAACAGCGTGCCACCAAAACAAAGGGATCTCTGACTAAAGGAAGCATTAACACTGAAGCTAATGATGTCCCCCCCCGAGGAGCTGCCGGGGAAGGGTTAGGAATAAGTATGAAGTCATGCTGCGGAGATTTGACCTCGTTAACGAGGATTATTCTTACATCTGCACAAGGGTTAAACATTTATATATACTTTTTTTTCAGAACCAAAACTGGTACTTCTACGTAGAAGCTTCTAAAAATGATTGGTGCTTTTTCTTCAAATGTAGAAAAAGTACCTTCTTCTTTGCCTCTGCAGTCATCCAAGCCCATACTACTTTACTTTCACCAGAGTATTTTTAAACACGAGTATGTGTACTTCTACTGGAGTAAAGGATGTGTGTACTTCTACTTGAGTAAATGATGTGTGTACTTCTACTTGAGTACAGGATGTGTGTACTTCTACCTGAGTAAAGGATGTGTGTACTTCTACTTGAGTACAGGATGTGTGTACTTCTACTGGAGTAAAGGATGTGTGTACTTCTACTGGAGTAAAGGATGTGTGTACTTCTAGTGGAGTAAAGGATGTGTGTACTTTTACTCAAGTAAAGGATGTGTGTACTTCTACTTGAGTAAAGGATGTGTGTACTTCTACTCAAGTAAAGGATGTGTGTACTTCTACTTGAGTAAAGGATGTGTGTACTTCTACTTGAGTAAAGGGTGTGTGTACTTCTACTTGAGTAAAGGATGTGTGTACTTCTACTTGAGTAAAGGATATGTGTACTTCTACTTGAGTAAAGGATGTGTGTACTTCTACTTGAGTAAAGGTGAGTGTACTTCTACTTGAGTAAAGGTGAGTGTACTTCTACCTGGGTAAAGGTGAGTGTACTTCTACTTGAGTAAAGGTGAGTGTACTTCTACTTGAGTAAAGGTGAGTGTACTTCTACCTGAGTAAAGGTGAGTGTACTTCTACCTGAGTAAAGGATGTGTGTACTTCTACCTGAGTAAAGGATGTGTGTACTTCTACCTGAGTAAAGGTGAGTGTACTTCTACCTGAGTAAAGGATGTGTGTACTTCTACCTGAGTAAAGGTGAGTGTACTTCTACCTGAGTAAAGGTGAGTGTACTTCTACCTGAGTAAAGGTGAGTGTACTTCTACTTGAGTAAAGGTGAGTGTACTTCTACCTGAGTAAAGGTGAGTGTACTTCTACCTGAGTAAAGGATGTGTGTACTTCTACCTGAGTAAAGGTGAGTGTACTTCTACCTGAGTAAAGGTGAGTGTACTTCTACCTGAGTAAAGGTGAGTGTACTTCTACCTGAGTAAAGGTGAGTGTACTTCTACCTGAGTAAAGGTGAGTGTACTTCTACCTGAGTAAAGGTGAGTGTACTTCTACCTGAGTAAAGGATGTGTGTACTTCTACTTGAGTAAAGGATGTGTGTACTTCTACCTGAGTAAAGGTGAGTGTACTTCTACCTGAGTAAAGGTGAGTGTACTTCTACCTGAGTAAAGGTGAGTGTACTTCTACTTGAGTAAAGGTGAGTGTACTTCTACCTGAGTAAAGGTGAGTGTACTTCTACTTGAGTAAAGGTGAGTGTACTTCTACCTGAGTAAAGGTGAGTGTACTTCTACCTGAGTAAAGGATGTGTGTACTTCTACCTGAGTAAAGGTGAGTGTACTTCTACCTGAGTAAAGGATGTGTGTACTTCTACCTGAGTAAAGGTGAGTGTACTTCTACCTGAGTAAAGGTGAGTGTACTTCTACTTGAGTAAAGGTGAGTGTACTTCTACCTGAGTAAAGGTGAGTGTACTTCTACCTGAGTAAAGGTGAGTGTACTTCTACTTGAGTAAAGGTGAGTGTACTTCTACCTGAGTAAAGGTGAGTGTACTTCTACCTGAGTAAAGGTGAGTGTACTTCTACTTGAGTAAAGGATGTGTGTACTTCCACTTGAGTAAAGGATGTGTACTTCTACTTGAGTAAAGGTGAGTGTACCATCTCTTCCTAACGCCATGTGTGAGACGACAGCATGTGAACTCTCACTTTTTGGGAGGCACCTGTCCCACGTTGACTCGAACGCAGATGACTTTGCGTGTTTGCATCCCCACGGAGCAGGAGGCGTCGTCGCCCCGCGTTCGGCCGCTGGACGCGTTGGAGGCGGGGATGGAGGCGTCCTCGATGCACTGCCCCCAGGCGCCCGTCTGCCAGTGGTACACCGTGCACGGGTGATCGTTGCAGCCCCTCACCTCCTGCAGGGCGCTGATGTTAGGGCACTGGACGCCTCCTGGGAAGAAAGAGCGTTCTCATCTTAAAGACATGCATTTTCTCACTTACACTTTTTTCATCGTTATTATTCAGTTTGTAAAAAGCACCCTGAGCTTCCTTCAAAGGAATACTCGTAGTGAAGTGTTGTAGTGTTATTGTGAATTAACTGAAATGTGTTCCAACCAGCGACAAAGAAGGAGTTCATCACAGGTTAGCTGGCATTCCCGTTCTGCTATGAAACCTACAAACGAGCTCCGAGCTTCCATTTCCTCTCGAGTCGTTGGAAAACAAACCATGGTGCAGCAGCATGGAGGGTCTCTTTGTTGGAGGGCTGACAGATGATCTGACCCAGCCGGAGGGGGGTTACAGTTACAGATTTGGCCCCAGGTGTGAACACCATGTGACCCCCTTCACCTTCACCACCAAACCTGGTCATTTGCAGCAGCCATCAACCCCCCCGAGGCCAGTCAGCCATTAGCGCCTCAGAAACATCGGAGAGTCTCCCAGAGACGAAGCAGGCGCGTCTGAGTCTGTCTGACCTTCACAGGGTCGCTGATACAAAGGTCTTATTGGATCTCAGCGGGCGGCCATTCATCAGGCAGGAGCTCATTAACTGTCCCAGAGACACTCCATTACCGCGGCCCTCGCTAAGTGAAGAGTTCATTGATAAAAGTCAATTACTACAAATGAAACTCAACAGGAAAAGATGCACGGCTCAGATAACCTGGTGATCTTAGGGTTAGTTAATAAACACTGGACGGCTTTGCTCTCTAGTGAACCTTCTTTTGGTCCATTATGGCTCATTCTGATGTGTTCTGTATATTATTCACTGTGGATAGATACTGTTAACGTTAATGTACATATTCACTTTGTATAGATACTGTTAACGTTAATGTACATATTCACTGTTTACGTCTGTTTTCATTTGTTCATGTTCCTTGTCCTCACACATTACAGCGTGATGTAACTATGAATACATCATTTCCAGTGAACTCTAGTAAGTGAAACGACGGACAGGAACGAAGGTTCAAAATGACATTTACACCAAGTTTAAAAAAAGAGTAAGCGACAAGAAATGAACCTTCATGGTTTTTAATGGAGAAAGATGTCGACCTTTGCAGGAGGGCTTCTTCCATTAACCCTGTGTGCTCTGACCTTTGCTGCACACAGAGCAAGCGACTGAAATTGAATGAACACGTATTTGGCTTCTACTAATTTGGTTTATTTGTCGGATGTATAAATTGTCTAATATTGAAATAGTAGAATAAATAATACAAAAATAAAAATGAAGCCTCATGGTTTTTAATGGAGAAAGATTTCAACCTTTGTTCGACTCCTGCCCTACTTCCTGCCCTTTGCTGCACACTGACGTCTCAGTTTGATGCAGAGACCTGTCACATGATCTGTCACATGACCTGTCACATGATCTGTCACATGATCTGTCACATGACCTGTCACATGATCTGTCACATGACCTGTCACATGACCTGTCACATGATCTGTCACATGATCTGTCACATCTTTCACATGACCTGTCACATCTTTCACATGACCTGTCACATGATCTGTCACATGATCTGTCACATGACCTGTCACATCTTTCACATGACCTGTCACATGACCTGTCACATGATCTGTCACATGATCTGTCACATCTTTCACATGACCTGTCACATCTTTCACATGACCTGTCACATGATCTGTCACATGATCTGTCACATCTTTCACATGACCTGTCACATGACCTGTCACATGACCTGTCACATGACGCTTCACTCAACACAAACACCATTAACCTGTCTGTCTGCACGCTGTCTCCCATCCATCACACCTAGCTAAAGGCTAGCAGCGCTAACAGCAGCCGGCTGTTCTGGCACGGCCTTCCTCTGTGTGAGGCTCCATGCACGTGACACACAGTGGAACTCACGGCGGTGAGGATGGGCCAAAGATTTAACGCTGAAAGATTAAACGCTGATGTTCTGCCAAACCAGATGCTGAACCGTATGTGCAGTTTTAACGAGGTTTAGTCAGTCCTCCTCACAGTGTGATGATTGGCACCTTTTAGATATCTCACACTCACCTTGGGGGTGAAACACTTCTGCTTCAGGAAGTCTATTTCTAGAAGAGACTATTCTAAAAGGCACGGGGATATTGTTGGGCATGCAAACTAAGGAGAAGAGATTACATCTGTCTACATCCCTCTAGTTATTAAACATGTGTTTCATACATACGATCACTTAACTTGACATCAAGACTTCAACATACCCGCTCTGGTGTGGTTGAATAAATAACAGACAGGCTTTAGTCGATGTTTGAGAATGTAAAGGCAAGTAGATATTTAAAAAGCGAGAAAAGTGGGTTTTGTCATCACATGTTTCCTGAAGACCGGTATAATCCAGTTACAGGATGTGGAAAAGATACATTCAGATTTTCATGATCATCCTTTAATGATGATGCTAATAAAGCATTCATACGCCCCCCACTCACCTGGGGGCTAACTCACTTAATGCAGGAATACCAGCACGTCTAGAACTACAGTGTCAGAGGTTTCTTTCTATTCTCAAAGCACAGGGATTTTGCTGGGCCAGCAGATTGTCAGGGAAATAGATGACATCAAGGCAGAGACACTGCTACATCCCTCTAGTGATGAAACATATGGAGGCTACGTCCTACATCAGCAAAAAACCACGTCTAGGAACATCAAATATGAATGTACCGAAGATCGGGTTGACCAGCGACAGCAGGGAAGGACCTTGAACAGAAGCAGAGGGAAAACCCTGGTGATTTTCAAAAGAGAGATGTTATAATGATCAACACTGTGCTCCTGCAGCCGTTCCTTACCCTGCATCACGGTAACCCACGCCACTACCTTTGCCGTCGCTGCGGAGGAACACACAGAATCATTCATTGACATTTTGGGCTAAAAAAAGGCAAATGAGAAACGCGACAAAACCTAGAACGGCTGTGGTGACGGTTATAGATCCGTCCGTCAGATACTGGTCTCTGTGGAGAGCTGGGTCGGGCTTATCTTTGCTCATATCCCATCAAATGAATAATTGATTGAAAGGTCCGTAAGAGTCACGTCTAAACCACTTAATGCACGGCTTGGTTGGAAAGTCCATTCTGATTGGTCAGCTTGGACTTCCTGCCGTCTGTGTCATAGGTCCAGTCCAGTCAACCCGCAGAACATCAATCAGGTCACGTTAACATAAAGACTTATTGATTTACTGTAAATCACAAAACACCAAGAAAGACTTTTGAATATTCATGTTTAGATTTCTGAAGAGCATGACAGTGTTTACTTCCTGTCTGCTGCTCTGTCTTTGAACCTCTTTCTTTCTCTTGTCTTCACCCGGGACAGTTTAACTATATCATGAATCCAAATCCAAATATAAACATTTCAAATAAAAAAGTATTCCACTGTGTTTTCTGATGGAGGGAAACCAATGGGTTTTGATTTAGTTAAATTGACGGGACTTCTTTCAGCGGATTGATATGAATGCACATTAGACGGCTTTTAAGAAACAACAAACTGCTGAATGTCCAAATTGACCAATCAGGAACGAGTATTGAACAAAACTCTTCCTTGTTCATGTGATGTTTTGGTGTTGTTGTTTTGTTTCTTTCCGTTGACTGTTGAGTGGGAACTTAGTATTATTTTGTACGTTTTTGTGTTTCTCTTATTTTCCTACGATACGTTCTGATTGGCTGAGAATACGAAAATATGAAGGACAGACCATTTATTTATATTTCTATTTATTTAGGGGAAAGGGTCATATCAGGTTATTTCCTCCTCCCTCCTTTTCGGTACGATGTGTTTACAGAGACATGTTTTGTAGATAATTATTATCCATTAAGTTGTGTAAAAAGCTGTTGTGTCCTCCAGCTGCAGGACCTATTGTGTGTACATGTCCCCTCTGCAGGACCTATTGTGTGTACATGTCCCCTCTGCAGGACCTATTGTGTGTACATGTCCCCTCTGCAGGACCTATTGTGTGTACATGTCCCCTCTGCAGGACCTATTGTGTGTACATGTCCCCTCTAAAGGACCTATTGTGTGTACATGTCCCCTCTGCAGGACCTATTGTGTGTACATGTCCCCTCTGCAGGACCTATTGTGTGTACATGTCCCCTCTGCAGGACCTATTGTGTGTACATGTCCCCTCTGCAGGACCTATTGTGTGTACATGTCCCCTCTGCAGGACCTATTGTGTGCACATGTCCCCTCTGCAGGACCTATTGTGTGTACATGTCCCCTCTGCAGGACCTATTGTGTGTACATGTCCTCCAGCTGCAGGACCTATTGTGTGTACATGTCCCCTCTGCAGGACCTATTGTGTGTACATGTCCTAAAGCTGCAGGACCTATTGTGTGTACATGTCCCCTCTGCAGGACCTATTGTGTGTACATGTCCCCTTTGCAGGACCTATTGTGTGTACATGTCCCCTCTGCAGGACCTATTGTGTGTACATGTCCCCTCTGCAGGACCTATTGTGTGGACATGTCCCCTCTGCAGGATCTATTGTGTGTACATGTCCCCTCTGCAGGACCTATTGTGTGTACATGTCCCCTCTGTAGGACCTATTGTGTGTACATGTCCTCCAGCTGCAGGACCTATTGTGTGTACATGTCCTCTCTGCAGGACCTATTGTATGTACATGTCCCCTCTGCAGGACCTATTGTATGTACATGTCCTCCAGCTGCAGGACCTATTGTGTGTACATGTCCTCCAGCTGCAGGACCTATTGTGTGTACATGTCCCCTCTGCAGGACCTATTGTGTGTACATGTCCTCCAGCTGCAGGACCTATTGTGTGTACATGTCCCCTCTGCAGGACCTATTGTGTGTACATGTCCTCCAGCTGCAGGACCTATTGTGTGTACATGTCCCCTCTGCAGGACCTATTGTGTGTACATGTCCCCTCTGCAGGACCTATTGTGTGTACATGTCCCCTCTGCAGGACCTATTGTGTGTACATGTCCCCTCTGCAGGACCTATTGTATGTACATGTCCCCTCTGCAGGACCTATTGTGTGTACATGTTCTCCAGCTGCAGGACCTATTGTGTGTACATGTCCTCCAGCTGCAGGACCTATTGTGTGTACATGTCCCCTCTGCAGGACCTATTGTGTGTACATGTCCCCTCTGCAGGATCTATTGTGTGTACATGTCCCCTCTGTAGGACCTATTGTATGTACATGTCCCCTCTGCAGGATCTATTGTGTGTACATGTCCCCTCTGCAGGATCTATTGTGTGTACATGTCCCCTCTGTAGGACCTATTGTATGTACATGTCCCCTCTGCAGGACCTATTGTGTGTACATGTCCCCTCTGCAGGACCTATTGTGTGTACATGTCCTCCAGCTGCAGGACCTATTGTGTGTACATGTCCCCTCTGCAGGACCTATTGTGTGTACATGTCCCCTCTGCAGGACCTATTGTGTGTACATGTCCCCTCTGCAGGACCTATTGTGTGTACATGTCCCCTCTGCAGGACCTATTGTATGTACATGTCCCCTCTGCAGGACCTATTGTATGTACATGTCCCCTCTGCAGGACCTATTGTGTGTACATGTCCCCTCTGCAGGACCTATTGTGTGTACATGTTCTCCAGCTGCAGGACCTATTGTGTGTACATGTCCTCCAGCTGCAGGACCTATTGTGTGTACATGTCCCCTCTGCAGGATCTATTGTGTGTACATGTCCCCTCTGTAGGACCTATTGTATGTACATGTCCCCTCTGCAGGACCTATTGTGTGTACATGTCCCCTCTGCAGGACCTATTGTGTGTACATGTCCCCTCTGCAGGATCTATTGTGTGTACATGTCCCCTCTGTAGGACCTATTGTATGTACATGTCCCCTCTGCAGGATCTATTGTGTGTACATGTCCCCTCTGCAGGATCTATTGTGTGTACATGTCCCCTCTGTAGGACCTATTGTATGTACATGTCCCCTCTGCAGGACCTATTGTGTGTACATGTCCTCCAGCTGCAGGACCTATTGTGTGTACATGTCCCCTCTGCAGACCTATTGTGTGTACATGTCCCCTCTGCAGGACTAAAGGTATTCTGATGTCTTACCTTCTCCAGCGTTGTAAGCCAGGATGGACCTCGCTCTGGTCTGTTTGCCCTCGGTGTTTTTCCCGGAGCAGGTGTTGGAGCAGAGGGTCCAGGAGCTCCAGGGGCTCAGGGCACAGTCCTTTGGGCAAGGCACCTCGCAGAGGGCAGGCATCGGCAGGATGGCATCCCTGCAGAGCTGCCTCTCCACAAACTCTCCTGCAGCAAGATGGAAGGTATTAGAATGTAGCTATGGTCAGACGATACAAAGACATCCAGCTGGGAGTCATCACAGACCGACACAGGTTAGGGTTAGGGTTCATTCAAACTGGAAGATGAAAACACAAACTCCCCGGCAGGAAGATTTACGGTATTAGACATTTCAAGTCTCGATCATCATGAGCTCAGCAGCTACAGTGTGGATGTGGAGATGAGAAACTGAAGTCCTCCTCCAACAGAGCAACATAATATATACAACACATAAAACAAATAAAACAGATCAAATAGTGAAGAGAATGTTTTGAGATGTGCAAGTTAATACAAATCAAATAGAAATAGTGCAAGAAGAGTCTGTATACGAGTACATGGAATATGATATAATGCAAACAGATGAATGTTTCTACACAGTAACATCTGGAGAGTTAATTTAACTCTGAGATAAGGTCCATATGTTCAAATGGAGTCTTTAAGTGTTACATTAACACTTAAAGGGAGGTTTAAGTGTTAAATGAAGACTTAAAGGGAGGTTTAAGTGTTACATTAACTCTCCAGATGTTACTGTGTGGTCTTAATGCAGTCAGACCATACACAGATATCCAGATGAGAGTCATTCCACAGATTTACATTTTTATCTGTGTGCTTTAACAGATATAAAAAGGTTAGGGTTGATTCAAAATAAAAAAGGAAAACACTGTTTTTGATAACTGAGCTTTCTGAATAATGAACTTCAGCAGATTTAAGTCAGAAATATTCTGCAGACTAAAAAACATTCGTCAATAAAGAAATGTTGAGCCAAGAGACGAGGAACTTGTCCATCATGTTCAGACATTTTTAGTTTTATATTTGGCCTTTCACAAATAATAAAAAGGTATTAAAAATGTGCTAGAAGCCCAAATAGTCCTGGCCCATGTTATGTGCTAAACGTGTTATTTTCCCAGAAGCAACAACTAAGCTGTTTGTAATGTTATCGTTAAGCGATTCACGTTATTATAAACCTATCAGTAATGTTTCACCCTGTCTGAATCTAAACGTTAGAAAAGGGAATGCTAACGTCATCTTTCTGTTCCCCGTTGTTCCCACATGTTCAATCACTGCAACACATGATGCAATGGTCCTGACCCGTATGCATCTTTTCCAGATGTTTAATCCTTAAAGTTTGGGAATGTAAAGGTGAGTTCATATTTAAAAGCTAGATTTAATTGAGTGTTCTTATAGCAGTGCAAATCACAGAGCTATCATTGCTGTTGTTAAATCTTTATAACGCTAGAGGCTCAGTCTTTAAGGTTAAGCATGAGTTGAAGGACCGTCACGTCTAACAGGACTGAAGGCAAAGGGCCTTAGAATAAACACAGGTTTGTATTTGAGGGTTTTCTCTGGGATTTGTTGACAGTATTGATCGGACCTGCAGGCTGTCCTCGGCCCAGCATATCTGTGAAAATGTCTTTGTGAAGGGCGGAGAGAAGCAGTGACACCACGGAGACCCCGGGGGAAACAGATCCATTTCCATCAGAAGGACACAACAAGAGATCAATACGAGTCAGGAGGAACTCTGAGGGAAGCCACATGGTGCTCGGGGGGGGGGGGGGGGGGGGGTGCTTGGGGTGCTGGGGGGGTCATTAAAGTGTCTTTTTAAAACTGATGGCTGCCAGGATGTCTTTTGTTAGAGGAATCCATGAGATGACTCTCGATAAGGCAAGAGAACTGGATTCAACCAATAAGCAATCAGACACCCAGTTAAAGAGGGGGGGGGGGGGGGGAGGGGGGGGGGCTGATAA